>NC_090725.1:282428621-282446121 GCF_036898095.1 Palaemon carinicauda
AATATATTGTGATCATGCGTATAACTTTTTTTTTTCATTACTTTATGAAACTTTATTTTTTATTTCACTACCTTTTTTTTTTTATAGCGTTGAATCGTTGTTATGCCATCAGTACTACAATAGGCAAACTGTTTCAACTATTTCAGTCTTCTTGATGTAAAAGAAATATGTTCCAAAAAAAGGTAGTTTTCGTTATAAATTTAGTTGTTGCCATCTTAGTTCTACCTAATATTGGGCACTGAATAATACCCATAAAAGACGTGTTAAGATATTCATTTGTTTGAAAAGCCGTGAACCTTTTTTAAATCAAGAAAACATCCTAGGAAGGAAAAGATATTCCATCATAATTTCATGGCTTGTTAATTAACATAATTGCCCTCAGCATTTAATCCCCTCATATATTCCGTACACACACATACACACATACACACACATATATATACACACATATATATATATATATATATATATATATATATACTGTATATATATATAAATATATATATATATATATATATATGTGTGTGTGTGTGTGTGTGTGTGTGTGTGTGTGTGTGTAAGCAGTATATATCAGCAATCAACGTTTGCAACGGTTATACGAGTATAAGCGGATGAGCAACTTGGTGTGAAGGCAGTGACACTCTAAATCTCGATGAAGTCACTGGCAACAGGGTGACGGAATGGGTTTAAGGTGATACAAGATGTCTCTTCGGCTTCTACTCTCGATGCCTGGCGGATGATCTTACTGGCATCAGTATGGACCGACTGGAGTCACTTGCCTTAGTTAGATATGCGCTGCGCATCACAAGGAACAGATTATCCTTTGATGAATTTAGCCAATGAATCCTTGAGGCCCTTTGCGTCAATACTCGTAGGAGATGATGATAATATATATGTATATAAAACAGTATTATCGCTATAATACCTGCAAGAGACTTAATTCCATTGAAATTAAAAGATGATTTAATACTCATCAATCTTATAATCATCTCTGCTGTAAAAAGAAATTCTCTATGGTTTGTACCCTAAAGGTACAGAATATATATTTTCTCAGGTCACATATGAAGGGATCTTTGCTAAAATCTCTAAGGTAATTTTGTCGGATCGTTCCTTTAGAATCTCTCTCTCTCTCTCTCTCTCTCTCTCTCTCTCTCTCTCTCTCTCTCTCTCTCTCTCTCTCTCTCTCTACCACCACCAGTGTCTGGTTTCGATTCTCTGGTGATTAAGGAGCAATATGGGAATAATCTTTTAATACATCGTTCTTCAAACGTCGGTAGAAAATTTTGGACCAAAAAGGGTCGATCAAGTGTGGAGGATAGCACATGAGCAAGTGAGAGAGGTGAATATATATATATATATATATATATATATATATGTATATATATATATATATATGTGTGTGTGTGTGTGTGTGTGTGTGTGTGTGTTCAGTACGAATCAATTTCTACCTCTCATTAGGATCGAACACTAGCCTCTTCAATTGGGTTCGTGGTGCGTCGGGAAGTGATGATAAATTCGTTGGGATATAAGACTGGTCTCACCAAGAAAAATCTGAAATACAGTTACCACTTAGGTTCGGAAGTCTTTATGACTTCTTCTTGCATGATTGATTGCCACCTTGCCTTTTATGTGAATGCTAGGCAAGAATTAATATACACACGTGTGTGTGTATAATTATATATACTGTAGGTACATTTCTGTAATATATCAGTAGCGTAAATTAATGTGCCCGAAATGTATCTCCGCTATATAATAAAGAACTATATATATATATATATATATATATATATATATATATATATATATATATATATATATATATATGTATATATATATATATGTATATATCCGGTCACGCTTAGATCTCGGGTTGGTGAAGAGGGAGTGTTATACCATGGTGAGAGGGGTGTGTGTGCGTGTGTATATGATTCTAAATATTTACCACTCACTTTTGACGGGTCGCGTACGCTAGCATATATATATATATATATATATATATATATATATATATATATATATATATATGAGTGTGTGTGTATGTATGTATGTGTAAATGAAGATGATTCTGACGAGTTCATTCATCATCTCGCCTTGATGGGGAAAGTTTGCTATGTATTTTGTGTTCTCGGTTGTTTATGGACTGCGCAGTACGTCAGAGACATATCAGGTCTTAGATCTAAAGATCAAAGAGAACGCCCTCACCACAGACCTCAACGGATAGTGTGTGATGTTCATCCTTTGTTACTAGGGTCATCATCGCAGTAAAATGTATTGTAACAGCTATTATCATAAAAACGCCTTTATAAATGTCTTAGAGTTAATTATGCTTTATTTTGTTACACAGAAATATTGTGTATAATTGAAAACTGCAACATTCTAAAGAATCTATTTCCCATTTTTTCAAACTTTTGTTATTTTTTCTGCAAACGTTTTATCCATGCCTCATTAATATGACTTACAGAAAATTCAGTAATATAAGTTGTTAAGCCAACGGTTTCCTTTAACTACAAGAGCTGTTTGTTGAATGACCTTGAAGCTACCTTTGCCTATTCCGGTCAATAATACGAAAAACCCGAGAAAGTACGAGGGAAAGGAGTTTATTTTCGGAGTTATTGTTGTATACTCCCTGCTGAAATTAATGTTATATGAAATCTGGGCAAAAAAGAAACTAGTAACTACAGGAGATTATTTGTGGAAAATCAGAAAGTCACCTTTTGTGATATTTGATTGCCAAATAACTTAAGTTGATATTGAAGATGTTATTGTTTTCCAGGTTTAGGACAATATTTTAAACTAGTGTACGCTACCCATTAAAAATGACGGCTAAATAATTAGATAGATTTGCACACGCACACCCCTCTCACTAGGCCTAGGGTATTACAACTCATTTCCCCCCAGTACCTGAGGGATGGTGAGAGCTGAGCGTGACCGAAAACAAATGTGTGTATATATATATATATATATATATATATATATATATATATATATATATATATATACATATATATATATAATATTCATTTTAATGCTGCTATTGTTCTTAAAATATTTCATTTTAATTGTTAACTACTTTCTTGTAGTTTCCTTATTTTCTTTCCTCACTGGGCTATTTTCCCTGTTTGAGCCCTCGGGCTTGTAGCATTCTGCTTTTCCAACTAGGGTTGTAGCTTAGCTAATAGTGATTATATATATATATATATATATATATATATATATATATATAGAGAGAGAGAGAGAGAGAGAGAGAGAGAGAGAGAGAGAAACTTGCTCTTTATGATTTTGGGGAGATTTGTGTCAACTAATTGGATGTCCTCAGTGTATCATGTCGAGTTCATTGATATAAACACTACATCTTTTATGGAGGAAACATTATACTTTGTTCCTTTCTCGTAAAATTTCATATATCATAATCGATAGTTCTTTCGAATTGAAGCAAAATGATTAGCAAAACTGTAAATTGGTCATTTAGTTCTTTTTTGGGGCACTCTATCTCACGTTCGTTATGATAATGAATTTTGCAATCTATTGAAATGTGTTATTGCAGAATATTCAGATAAGGGAATATTGATTGTACTGAGGGTATAGGTGGTTATGGAAGAACATTAATGATGATAATTACATAATTTTGAACGCTGTCCTTAATGGGTTGCAAATCTAAGGGATGCGACCGCAGATGCTATGACCCACCAAAGGGAGGTCTGCAATTTAATATAGATTACATTATAAAGTGAATCAGTGTTACTGAATTAGTTAGTCAAACAATTACATCGTCAATGATAATAAAACCAATGGAAAAATAAATGTGGAACGAACATTGACTGCGCTCTTGATTTTAATCATTAGGAGGATGACAGAGGACAGTTACTAAAAACAGCAACTATAGTAATAGTGATGATGAAGGAAAAGCGAGTTTCTCCCATCAGTTGCTAAGCGGAAGGCAAGAGCCTTTCCAGGATTTCGTAATATTCTCTCTCTCTCTCTCTCTCTCTCTCTCTCTCTCTCTCTCTCTCTCTCTCTCTCTCTCTCGTTTCCCGGCGCACTAGAGCGCTCTGCGCCAATCCAAACATCTGGAATTCTCCATTACAAAGGAAAAAGAAATAACAGTAACAATATAAACAGCTTAACCGAAAAGCGGAACTACCATGGAAAGGTTTTAAATGTGTGGTATCAAATATCCTTGGTAATGAACCATAGTCTTGGTTAAAAAGGTGATAAAGAGAAAAACAACTACTTAACTGAAATAGAGCCATTATTGTAAACAGCATAAAAGTTATTTTTCCTGACTGCCTTTTGAAATTTTGTTTTGAGAATAGAATTGGCAAATCATTGTGTGCTGCCTTTTATCCTTTCAGTATCATAGATTTGAAAGTAGTGCTCTATTACTAGAAGGTAATCTTCAAGCTTTTTTTGTTTCTATTATTATTATTATTAATATTATAATTATTATTAGCCAATCTATAACCCTAGCTGGGAAAGCAGGATGGCATAAGCCCAAGAGCTCCAACAGGGAAAATAGCCCAGTGAGGAAAGGAAATAGGGAAGCATAGAATAGTGTGCCTGAATCTTGGAGGCGTGAATGTACACCCAGCAACAAAACCGGTGTTGCCTGGCCAGACCTGACTTGGAGAGATCATGCCCCTCTTGCCCTGAAAGGTGTCCGACGTTAAACAACCGAGACATAGTTAGGATAGTTAGAATGTGAGGAGGAGGGAAATTACCAATATCTTGCAAAGAAATGCGATGAAGAGGGAGAACTTTTTTTATTCTTTTATATTATTTCGAAACTAATTCATCAAAAGATTTTATCATGACTTTTTATTTGAATTTTCCTCTTCTATTCCCATATAAAAAAAATTTGAATAATATTGGAACTGGCTATTCATATTAATATTCATAACATGGAAATATCCTTCGTTTGCATTTTCTTAAGCAATCTCTCTCTCTCTCTCTCTCTCTCTCTCTCTCTCTCTCTCTCTCTCTCTCTCTCTCTCTCTCTCTCTCTCTCTCTCTCTCTCCACATACATACACACTGTAGCCTACGTATTACATGTAGGGGCTAATAATGTATCGTTTCAAATAGCACCTACTGGGTCACCAATCATTTGTATCCGATCTATCGGAGTCCAGACATGGATGGCTATACTGTATATGAAAGGTCTGGGACTCACTGACGGGTGTCAAGTAGTAGGAGTCTGCATGGCGAGGAGGAGGTATGCTGGCTGTTTAGTTCGCCACTCATCTGGCTGCAGCGGGGTATTTTCATTCATAAAAAAAAATACCTCAAGTATATGCTGTATTTAATTGTAGCACCTCTTTGGCCCACATTTTGAGGTTCCTTCCTCTAGCATCAGGGGCTTTTTGACCACTTATTTTGAGGTGCCTCACTTCTACCATTTGGCCCACATTTTGAGGTTCCTTACCTCTAGCATTAGGGTTTTTTTACCTCTATTTTTAGGTGCCTTAACTTTAGCTTTACGGGTTTTATGACCTCTATTTTTAGGGGCCTTATCTCTAGCATTAGGGGTTTTTTATCTTTATTTTGAGGTGCCCTATCTTTAGCATTAGGGTCTTTTTTACCTTTATTTTTACGTGCCTTATCTCTAGCACTAGAGGATTTTTGGCCTCTATTTTGAGGTGCCCTATCTCTAGCATTAGGAGCTTTTTACCTCTATTTTTAGGTGCCTCAACTTTAGCTTTAGGGGCTTTATGACTTCTATTTCGAGGTGCCTTATCTCTAGCATTAGGGGCTTTTTGACCTCCTATTTTGAGGTGCCTTATTTCTAGCATTAGGAACTTTTTTACCTCTATTTTCAAGTGTGTTAACTTTAGATTTAGGGGTTTTATGACCTCCAATTTTAGGTGTCTTACCTCTAGCATTAGGGTCTTTTTTACTTCTATTTTTAGGTGCTCTATCTCTAACATTAGGAGCTTTTTTACCTCAATTTTTATGCGCCTTATCTCTAGCATTAGGGGCTTTTCGACTTCTGTTTTGAGGTGCCTTATCTCTAGCGTTAGGGATTTTATGACCTCTATTTTAAGGTGCCTTATCTCTAGCAGTGCCAATGCCTTATTTCTAGCATTAGGGGATCTTTTTACCTATATTTTGAGGTGCCTTATCTCTATAATTAGGATCTTTTTTTTACCTCTGTTTTTAAGTGCCTTAACTTTAGCTTTAGGGGCTTTATGACCTTCGATCAAAGGGATTAACCGCTGATAAAGTGTGGGACAGAGGTAGATGGAGAACGCTGGCCAGAAACACCGACACCACATAAAAGTGGGAAAAGATGCAGACGAAGAAGAAGAAGATGGCCTCTATTCTTAGGTGCCTTATCTCTAGCATTAGGGGCTTTTTGACCTCTGATTTTGAGGTGCCTTATCTCTAGCTTCTAGCATTGGGGGCTTTTTGACATTATTTTGAGGTGCCTTATCTCTAGCATTAGGGGCATTTTGACCTATATTTTGAAGTGCCTTACCTCTAGCAATAAGGGTTTTTTACTTCTATTTGGAGGTGTCTTATTCCTAGCACTAGGGACTTTTTTTACCTCTATTTTGAGGTGCCTTACCTCTAGCAATAGTCTTTTTTTTTAACTATTTTGAGGTGCTTTATCTCTAGTATTAAGGGTTTTTTACCTCTATTTTGAGGTGCCTTATCTCTAGCATTAGGGGCATTTTGACCTATATTTTGAAGTGCCTTACCTCTAGCAATAAGGGTTTTTTACTTCTATTTGGAGGTGTCTTATTCCTAGCACTAGGGACTTTTTTTACCTCTATTTTGAGGTGCCTTACCTCTAGCAATAGTCTTTTTTTTAACTATTTTGAGGTGCTTTATCTCTAGTATTAAGGGTTTTTTACCTCTATTTTGAGGTGCCTTATCTCTAGCATTAGGGGCATTTTGACCTATATTTTGAAGTGCCTTACCTCTAGCAATAAGGGTTTTTTACTTCTATTTGGAGGTGTCTTATTCCTAGCACTAGGGACTTTTTTTACCTCTATTTTGAGGTGCCTTACCTCTAGCAATAGTCTTTTTTTTAACTATTTTGAGGTGCTTTATCTCTAGTATTAAGGGTTTTTTACCTCTATTTTGAGGTGCCTTATCTCTAGCATTAGTCTTTTTTTTACCTCTATTTTGAGGTGCTTTATCTCTAGTATTAAGGGTTTTTTACCTCTATTTTGAGGTGCCTTATCTCTAGCATTAGTCTTTTTTTTACCTCTATTTTGAGGTGCTTTATCTCAAGTATTAAGAGTTTTTTTACTTCTATTTTGAGGTGCCTTATCTCTAGCATTAGCTGACTTTTTACCTCTGTCTTGAGTTGTCTTATCTCTAGCATTAGAGGCTTTTTGACCTCCATTTTGAGGTATTTTATCTCTAGCATTAGGGGCTTTTTTACCTCCATTTTGAGGCGTCTTATCACTAGCATTAGGGGCTTTATGACCTCCATTTTGAGTTGCCTTATCTCTTAACATTAGGGGATTTTTTACCTCGATTTTGAAGTGCATTACTTCAAGCATTAGCGGCTCTTTGACCTCTATTTTTACGTGCCTTATTTATAGCATTAGGGGCTTTTTTACCTCTATTCATAGGAGCCTTATATATAGCATTAGGGGCTTTTGGACCTTGATTTTGAGGAGCATTACTTTTAGCATTAGAGGCTCTTTGACCGCTATTTTAGGTGCCTTATTTATAGCATTAGATGCTTTTTTACCTCGATTTTGAGGTGCAATACTTCAAGCATTAGAGGCTCTTTGACCTCTATTTTTAGGAGCCTTATATATAGCATTAGGGGCTTTTTTACCTAATTTTAGGAGCCTTATGTATAGCATTAGGGGCTTTTTACCTCGATTTTGAGGTGCTTTACTTCTAGCATTAGAGGCTCTTTGACCTCTCTTTTTTGGTGCCTTAGTTTTAGCATTAGGGCTTTTTGACCTAATTGTAGGAGCCTTATATATAGCATTAGGGGATTTTTTACCTCGATTTTGAGGTGCATTACCTCTAGCATTAGAGGCTCTTTGACTTCCATATTTAGGTGTTTTTTTTTATAGCATCAGATAGTTTTTCGACCTTGATTTTGAGGTGCATTACTTCAGGCATCAGAGGCTCTTTGACCTCTGGTTAGGAGCTTTATATTTAGCATTAGGGGCTTTTTTACTTTTATTTTTAGGACCCTGATATATAGCATTAGGGGCTTTTTTACCTTGATTTTGAGGTGCATTACTTCTAGCATTAGAGGCTCTTTGACCCCTCTTTTTATGTGCCTTATTTTTAGTAGTAGGAGCTTTTTTACCTTATATATAGCATTATGGGCTTTTTTTATCTCGATTTTGAGTTAAATTACTTGTAGCATTAGTGGCTCTTTGACCTCTATTTTTAGGTGCCTTATTTATAGCATTAGGGGCTTTTTTACTTGGATATTGAGGTACATAACTTCTATCATTAGAGGCTCTTTGACCTCTCTTTTTAGGTGCCTTATTTATAGCATTAGGGGCTTTTTTTACTTCGATTTTGAGGTGCATTATTTCTAGCATTAGAGGCTCTTTGACCTCTCTTTTTAGGTGCCTTTTTTATAGCATTAGGGGCTTTTTTACCTCGATTTTGAGGTGCATTACCTTTAGCATTAGAGGATCTTTGACCTCTATTTTTATGTGCCTTATTTATAGCATTAGGGGCTTTTTTTACCTCGCTTTTGAGGTGCATTACATCTAGCATTAGAGGCTCTTTAACCTCTCCTTTTAGGTGCCTTATTTATAGCATTAGGAGCTTTTTTACCTCTATTTATTGGAGCCTTACATATAGCATTAGGGGCTTTTTGACCTCTATTTTGAGGTGCATTACTTGTAGCGTTAGGGGCTCTTTGACCTCTTATTTTAGGTGCCTTATTTATAGCATTAGGGGCTTTTTGACCTCGATTTTGAGGTGCATTACTTTTAGCATTCGAGGCTCTTTCACCTCTCGTTTTAGATTCCTTATTTATAGTATTAGGGGCTTTATGACCTCTTCTTTTAAGAGCGTTATATATAGCATTAGGGGCTTTTTTACTTCGATTTTGAGGTGCATTACTTCTAGCATTAGAGGCTCTTTGACCTCTCTTTTTAGGTACCTTATAGCATTAGGGGCCTTTTTACCTCTATTTTGAGGTACATTACCTCTAGCATTAGAGGATCTTTGACCTCTATTTTAGGTGCCTTATTTATAGCATTAGGGGCTTTTTACCTCGATTTTGAGGTGCATTATATCTAGCATTAGAGACTCTTTGACCTCTCTTTTTAGGTGCCTTATTTTTAGCATTAGGAGCTTTTTGACCTCTATTTTTTGGAGCCTTATTTATAGCATTAAGGGCTTTTTGACCTTGATTTTGAGGTGCATTACTTCTAGCATTAGAGGCTCTTCGACCTCTATTGTAGGTGCTTTATTTATAGCATTAGAGGCTCTTTGACCTCTATTTTTAGGAGCCTTATATATAGCATTAGGGGCTTTTTGACCTCTATTTTGAGGTCCATTACTTTTAGCATTAGAGGCTCTTTTACCTCTATTTTTAGGTGCCTTTTTTATAGCATTAGGGCCTTTTTTACCTCTTTTTCTATGTGCCTTATTTCTAGCATTATGGTTTTTTAACCTCTATTTTGAGGTGCCTTATTTCTAGCATTAAGGTTTTTTTTTTTACCTTTATTTCAAGGTGACTTACCTCTAGCATTAAAGGCTATTTTACATCTTCGTTTAAAGGCTCATCGTTGCTGTTCTCTTCTGTCTGTTCTAGTTTTTCTAGATCTTTAGCTTTTCGGTTTCCTTTGATATCTCATCTTCAAGGTGCTTTAGTTCGTCAATTTCCTTCGAGATTTCATTGTTTTCTTTCCTATTTCGTCAGTTTCTCTCTAGATTTCAAGAGAGATTTCAGTACTGTGTGTCCTCAGTTCGTCAGATTCCTCAGAGAAATCGATGGCATCCATGTCTTTGTCCATCAGGGCGATGGGTAAATACAAGAATGTTATAAATTTTCTCCGCATACGTCATCACGCTAAAGTAAACGACGAGCAACACAATATATTTACCAATACGATCTGGATATATCCTTTCTTCAATGTCGAATTTTGGAACTATCCTGTTGAAGAACCACACGTCGCTCACCGTTCAGTTGAACCATTTTGTCTCCGCCCTTATTAACTTAGTTCCAATAGTCTCCAATTATAGGACATCGTTGCAAAAGCTCAAGCAAAGGATCATTCAAGGCACGTCAACTTCAGCAGTAGCCACCAAAAGCAGCTGTAGATGAGGGTGTTACGAAGAGCCTCCTGTCGAACCTGCAGTTGTAATACAGAATTCTTACAGTCTGCTCCCTGTTCCAAAATAGAGATTAACAATGTTCAGTGCGTTGCATGCTTAGTTTGAAAAAAAGGAGAAATCATTTGAAGCTCGGGGTGGAGCCGTTCAGAACTGCTCTGGGAAGATTCTGTTCTGGAGTCATTCAGAACTCCATGCTAAGTTTACGGCTATGTCTTCTGAAGCCTTTTGGAGATCCCGGAAAATTTTCTTCAGATGCCGTTCAGGGATCTCCAGGAAGAATCTGTTCTGGAGTCATTCAGAACTCCATGCTAAGTCTACGGCTGTTTCTTCTGAAGGCTTTTTGGAAATCCGTGAAAATTTTCTTCCGAAGATGTTTAGGAATCGCGAAAAAAAAACTCTTCTTTCGTTTCAATAAACCATAGTAACTCATCATCATCATCATCATCAACATCATCATGATAATGATAATAATAATGATAATAATAATAATAATAATAATAATAATAATAAACTACTTGATTTGATTTATGAATTTAAGTCTGAAAGTTCTGAAGTCGTTCAACGCTCGGATTTGCAATTTGAAGGAAAAGTTGAGAGACTGAATAGGAAGAAGAAAAGATGATTAATACTATGATTTATTACATTTATTATTAAGTAACCCCTGCAGCGCACTCGGCGATCGAACTCGGGCGAAGGGTAATTGACGTTTTCAGCAAACCGCATTGAAATAACCAAAGGCTTCGACTTATTTTTTCAGGTTTGAGATTTAAAACGACCCATATTCGATACGAATCAATCAATATTAGAGCCGTTCGAAACACAGGAACTACGTCTCGGAAAAACGCATTTCACGAGTACTTTTCTGAAGAATTTATTTTAGATAATCAATGATGATGTAATATTCACATGATTTTTCCAATGGAATTATTACTTTCTAGATTTTTTTCGAAAACAATATATGTTACTATGTATATATGTTATCTTTCTACCAATGGTTTATATATTCACACACACACACACACACACATATATATATATATATATATATATATATATATATATATATATAGATATATATATATATATATATATATATATATGTATATATATATATATATATATATATATATATATATATATATATATATCATCTCCTCCTACCCCTATTGACGCAAAGGGTCAGATTTCATTAGTCGTCCCTATCTTGAGCTTTTAATTCAATACATCTCCATTCATCATATACTTCACGCTTCATAGACCTCAACCATGTAGGTCTGGGTCTTCCAACTCTTCTAGTGCCTTGTGGAGCCCAATTAAACGTATATATATATATATATATATATATATATATATATATATATATATATATATATATATATTTATATATGTACATATATATATATATATATATATATATATATATATATATATATATATATATAAATATGAATATATATAAATACATATATATGTATATATATATATATATATGTATATATATATAAATATATATATATATATATATATATGTGTGTGTGTGTGTGTGTGTGTGTGTGTGTGTGTGTGTACATTTGTGTGTGTAATCAGCCGTGACTGGTCCACTATAGAACAAAGACCCCAGACATGCCACTTTATAAGTTCGTCTTCTCTTCCTTTCCCTGCTTCTTTTACAATCTCTAGGGACACATTCGACAATTCTTAATGTCCATCTATAGTCAGACATTCTCATTATATGCCCTGCCCATGTCCATTCCTTTTTCTTACATGTTAGAATATCTTCTACTTTAGTTTGCTATCGTATCCATGTTGCTCTATTCATGTCTCTTATTGTTATTCTTATCATCATTCTTTCCATAGCTCTTTTAAGTTATAATCAGCTTATGTTGTAAGGCCTTTAGTAAGGCCCAAAGTTTCTGATGCTTAAGTTAATAGTGTTAGGACCATCTGATTAAATACTTTCCGTTTTAGAAAAAATACATTATATTTACACACACATATATATATATATATATATATATATATATATATATATATATGTGTGTGTGTGTGTGTGTGTGTGTGTGTGTATACACACACACATACATAAATACATATATAATGAATACACAACGTCTCATCGGCGTCCAAAATCGAAGACAGCTTCTCTTCGGACTGATTGTCCTTCAGATAGTTTTCAGGATAACAGCAGAAATACATTTACTTTTCTATATTTATTGTTTGGTATCGTCATGTGTTTCGGATCACTTCGCGACCCTTCTTCAGGACTACTTTGACTTTAGGAACTACTCTTTAATGTAAAGGTTATGGTGGTGAAAATTTGATCAAATTTTCACCATCATAACCTTTCTGTTAGTGTTGTCTGTCCTAAGTATATTTATTCATTACAAATCTCTAGAGGTTCGTCCGTAACCCTTATAGGTTGTCTCTGCATTTTCTTTGAACATTCTTAGTTTTACTCATTTATTTTCAGTCCTACATTTCTGCTTTCTCTATTCAAATCTTCTATTATCTTTTGCAATTCCTCCCATGATTCACTAAAAGAACTATGTCATCTGCAAATCTTAAGTTGCTAAAGTATTTCCAATTTATGTTAATTCTTATATTTTCCCAATCTAAATTCTAAAAAACTTCTATGCATGGTGTGAATAATTTAGGAGAGAGGGGGTCACCCTTTCTAAATCGTTTCTCAATCGGGTTTTTTTTTTCATTTTCTCTATGTAGTTTCTCTATAGATATTGTTAAGATTTTCAACAAATAGAAAGACTGAGCCTTAACCAAGAGAGCAGGCAGGCTTTAGAAGCGTGTGTTCAACAACTGACCATATCCATGTAGTTAACCAGTTAATGTAAAATTCAACAGAGTATGACTAGCCACCATGTATGGCATTTATAGACTATGAGAAATCTGTTGATTTTGTCAAAACTTCAGCAGTAATGTAAGCACTTCAAAGACGAGAAATGAATGCATCTCAACGTTAGAACTCTAGAAGATATTCATCATATAAATACGTATATTTATACTCTCTCTCTCTCTCTCTCTCTCTCTCTCTCTCTCTCTCTCTCTCTCTCTCTCTCTCTCTCTCTCTCTCTCTCTCTCCACACACATACATACACACTGTTTCAAATAGCACCTATTGGGGTAACCAATAATTAATTAAATGGCTTTTGTTCACATTTTTAAGGTAATGAGGTTTAAAGGTTTAGTTGTTGATTTCAGTGTTTTCCTTTGGTTTCGATCATGAGCCACGTAGCTCGATGTGTTGGGGTCAGCTATATTGGCACGAGCTACTTGGCTCCGGCCCTCTTAGAGAATATAGTATTATTTGCTATATCAATTGTATTAGTTTAAGGTTGGAGATTTAAATTGTATCATCAGTCAACATAATTAATATTGTTTCAGAAGTGATTGGTGAGAATGAAATATATGAAATGACATGCAGTGAGTGTTCAGTGGTGTATTATTATAGTAATGGTATGCTGTATAGGATATAGGGTATACAAATTATACTATTAACACATTATTTATTCATATTATCTGATTCGGTGTCAATAACCTTAGAGGTCAGGATACTAGAAAACTCCTAATCAATCGATCAATCAATCAAAAGATCTGGGCAAATCGCTCATTTCCAAGCGAACCCCCTTCCCTGGTGACGCTTGCTCAATGCTCAAAGGTCCTAGTCTAGCTGTCTTCACCCTCCCCAAGGCAAAAGGAAATATTTCCTTAGCATTGACTCTTCGTATTATTATGATTTTATTTGATGTTTCATGACCTGATGTCCAACACCTTATAGGTGTTCCCCAAGTAAGCTCTTCAAGAAATCCATTACTCTCGATATCTGATCAATCAGTCTTTAGCATATTTACTTCGTTATTTGTAGTTATGAAATTATTGTAAACACCTGGAGAACAAATATATGAAATGTTGTCTTAGTATTTTGTTTTTTAATTTTCCTAAAAATTTCTACCCGAAGGATCTTATCATAACTATGAGACCTTTAAACCTCGAACATGTGGGGATGGGGTTAGGATATAATCAGGTGGTGGTTAAAGATCATGGTGGAGAGGTGGTAATTGAGAGACCTTAATATATGGCTTTACGAGGTTTGCTTGTCAACATTTGTGAAGTGATGAAGATGATGTGATGATGATGATGATGGTAATACCCTTATTGATAACAATTAATATCAATGATTCCATGAAATAAATCAAGTTGTTATTCTTTTAATTTTTACATGCAATATGGCATAAAATGCATCTAATTTAAATGATGGCGTTTAAAAAACTATTGCTGGTAACGCAACTAAGTTTTGACATATATGCAAATTCTCTACTAGATTAGGATATCCTATAGTGTCTTCTCGGTCTAGAATAATTAAATATTGCAATTGCTAATTTGTAGCCATGAGGACTTATAAAAACATCGGTTACAAAACTTGGCGTGTAACATTTGTTTTGGGTAACATATACCTGTATAGTCCAGACTAAAGATGTGCCTTGGGCTGGTTTTAGATATACTAATTGTCCAAAGAATCGATAACCAACAAATTTTTTGGTCGCCGGCCTATCAAAACCAAACCAACATGCAAGAAAAGTGCATGATCAAAATTATTGACTTATTTCTTCCGGTTATATATAAGTTTCTACTGCAAGTTTACAATATTATTGTAAAACTAAAATTTCCCTTGTCAAAATTGTCCAAAGTAACAAAGGTGGCCGTTCCATTAAGAGGTGTGTGGTCGGTTCCTAACCATATGAATATGAATAATTAGAACAAAAATATTTCGGTTTATTCGCAGGTTTATTTTTTTCCTTAGAAAACAATAATACAGCATTTGTCCTAGAAGCAATTTTTCATTTAATACACATCAGATCCACTTTATATCATAGCATTTACACGTTTTGTTCTCTTGTATTTCAACACTTCAGGGGTGCAAGAATTTTATGCTGATTTGAAAAGAGAGCATGCATTGAAAAAAGGTTAAGAAACACCGATCGCTATGAGCGTTCATGAAATAAAATAAGACATTGGTTCCTTACTGCTGTTACGATTCAATAAACGGGAATATGACGGGGGGTTTTCAGTGAAGTAACAAACCGTCCATAACCAAACCGCGATTGGATAGAAAAAAAAGTTAAACCACGTGACCAGGGACCGCCTGAAAAATCAACCAATATCACACGTGGTTTAGGTTTGCTTGTGTTTTTAGGTAGTTACTGAACATCTTTGGAACTTGGGATTTTCCCCCAAAAGAAATACAAATCCAACGCAAGCTTGCAAAGTAGTTATCGGTTTTGTGTGATCCTAGGGCACATCCAAATAACATAAAAAAGTGTGTCCTTATCTAACAATTGGATACAGGTAGGAGAGAGAGAGAGAGAGAGAGAGAGAGAGAGAGAGAGAGAGAGAGAGAGAGAGAGAGAGAGAGAGTTTCAAGGATTTTGATGTCTCAAAGACTTTTTAGTCCATCCGCAGAGACTCAATTTGCTCTGGTAGAGCGATTGAGAGAGCTCTTATGATCTTATCTAACTTATTCTTGAACCAGAGAGAGAGAGAGAGAGAGAGAGAGAGAGAGAGAGAGAGAGAGAGAGAGAGAGCAGCTGCTAGGATAATGCAAACGAAGGCTATATCATTCTGACGTATATTAATTGGAATAGTCAGTTCCCACCTTATTTAAGGATGTTCTATAGAGAAATGTATTTAGGAATTAAAATGTATCTGTGTGATTATACTTTTCGATCACTATTATCGAAAACGATTGCCTTTTTTATAGGAATATGAGATAAGACCTCTTTATCTCTCTAATATATATATATATATATATATATATATATATATATATATATATATATATATATATGTGTGTGTGTGTGTGTGTGTGTATATATATATGTATATATATATATATATATATATATATATATTTATATCATTAATCATAGCATTTCTTTGAGTGATATCGGTAATTTCTCTACCCCTCACGTTCGAACCATCAAACGATGTCTTGGTTGTTAAAACGTCGGCCACCTTTCAGGGCAAGAAGGGCATGATCTCTCCAAGTCAGGTCTGGCGAGGCGACACCGGTTTTGTTGCTGGGTGTACAGTACCCACAAACACAAGTGTTTTGTAAACTCCTCCCCCCCTCAATTACCTTTATTTTAATGTCTGACAATAATTATGTGCATTTGTTTTATATACATTTTTAAGAAATATATTTTTATTCTAAGTAGGTGGGCTTTTATACCAATCCAAATAATACCTTGATTATTCCTTTAGGAAGCATATTGAATTATTTCAAAGTAAATGTTTCATTATCAATGATAAAGTTTTGCGCTCGTTTTGTCTCAAGGTTCTGTTGGGCGTGACACACGCCCTTAAGATTAAATAATTAAGGAAAAACAATTTTTCAATCAATATGTTTAATGACGGTTGTAAATCAGTGACACTAATTATATCAAAATGAACATATAAATGCTATAAAAGTATAATCAGTACAAAATTAATATCATATAATTCCTTGTGGGATAATTTTACTGTTGGTTCAAAGACACTTTCTTTTGGAAACAAATATTGGACAAAAGTTTTGGACAGCCCATTATAGTTGTAGCATCGATAGAGGACCAGGTCTCTCTCTCCAATGTTGAGGCCATCAACTGGCTGTCAGGTGGAGACTGACGGTAGATCTGTGGTGGAAATTTGGTTGGAATAATATTATGAAATAGATGGTAGTTAGATAGGTTTTAAATGTCACTCATGAATGGCAGAGACAAGGGACAGTGACAATGCCCTAGAGGCTCACCATATATTTATATGATCTGCGCTCAAGCTCCCTCTCTATCCATGCAATGATCAGGGGTGGCCAGGCAATCGTTGCTGATGACTTAGCAGGTAGACAGACCTATAGATCCCCTAAACCCCCCATCATTAGTTCACAAATATGGTTTTGCAGACACTAAAAGAAACTGTGTATGATATACATACACATTAAGCTGCTTCCCATTAGAGGAAGTAATTCAAGCGATAAAATGAGCCATTCAATTTCTGCCAGATTTATTCTTTAACTGTTGATTCGAATGCTGCAAAACTTTCACATTAGTTGCTTCATAAAACTATACAGAAGGGTTTTCAGAACATCCTTTCCAACACGTCTTTTATGGTGTTTACCCAACACATTCTACTACACACTTGTTGCCTCCTACTTCCAACCATTTGTGAATTCTTCAC
>NC_090725.1:282461121-282473621 GCF_036898095.1 Palaemon carinicauda
TCCAGACCTATTCTTAATCAACATGTTTTTTAATGTACAATTAAAAAAACTTTAACCAGAAACTCGACAGATTAAATATCCCGGTAAGCATTGTAAAACTCTTAAGTCTTGACCTGGAATCACTATGTACAAAGGTTCCGATCAATGATGTACTAGGTTTCTTGAGTGAAAAATTAATCCCCTAAGAAGATCACTTCCCCCTTGGTATTGAAAAGACAATTATGTTAAACTGTGTGTGACAAATAACGTATTCCCTTTCAATGGTAATTTTTACATAAAAAAAAATGGTTGAAGTGTGGGCAGCCCGTTATCCCCACTACATGGAGAACTTTGAAACTGAAATTTTAACAACGATTAAATCTACAAACATGGTTTGGCAATGCTAATGTTGATATTTCACGTATTTGGATGATAGCTGGGGAGATTTTAATATATTTTTCAATAATTTAGATTCCTTAGTACCTATCATAAAATTTTAAACTGAATGGGAAAAATATGGAAAATTACCTCTTTTGGACATATTAATTATAAGGAAGTCGTCAGGGTACAATTTCACTGTGTATAGAAAACCAACTTTCTCTATTTCTTACATTAATTTCTTTGGTGCTACTATAGTGTGAGGTCTACCGCCATATGTCGCCTACCCAGGTGAAGGGTGAGGTCTACCGCGTGACCAGTGTCCCGGAGCCCCGCACCTAATCATCGAACATGTGAACTGGCCAAATCCATCAAAAA
This sequence comes from Palaemon carinicauda, assembly GCF_036898095.1. Classification (NCBI taxonomy): domain Eukaryota; kingdom Metazoa; phylum Arthropoda; class Malacostraca; order Decapoda; family Palaemonidae; genus Palaemon; species Palaemon carinicauda. Next base: position 282,461,857 of record NC_090725.1, read on the forward strand.
CGTGACCTGCCATTATAAAAGGAAGCAAATGGAGCTCCTAATTCGCTCTACGGGCCGACCAAGGGAATGCCCCGTGCCAACAAGAACTGTTGGCTATAATCTACAACAACTCCTAAATCAGTTTTTCCCTCGGCCTAAAAGAGATATTATCGATTGAGGGTACTAAAATATTGCTGAAGGAGTTTTATAGAAGAGTCATTCTGACAGAAGAAGCAGCACTTGCATTTTTAAGAGCACATTCTCTTGGATACAGTTCAAGAAGCAGATCCATGCCATAAATGTGGTTTTGTTATGCAGGAAAAAAGAAAGCGTAAGAGAGGAGGCGAATTCAAGCCTGTGTTACGTTGCCCTCGAAAGGCTATGGAAACATATGATAACATGTTTGATGTACGAAGAGTGTATCGCTAGAATAAATGTATGGAAATATATGATAACATGTTTATTTTTACCTATATTCCTTTTTTTATTGTAACTAGAAATCCAATTATATATTTAAGTTATTTCTAAGATATGTTTAAATTAAGTGTTTATTGCTTAAACAAATGTATGAAATGTTTTATCTATAAGGGACGAATAATTCAGCAGTAGACCTCACGGGAGGTAGATCTCACGCTATAATGTGGTAGACCTCACGCTATAGTAGCACCATTTCTTTAGTTATCACGACATTTCTGAAAAAAAAAAATGGAGTAGCTTGTAATCTGTTCCCAAGCCTACTTAAGTAAAGAATTTGAAATCCTTCGTAAACAACTCGCCCAGCTATCCTACCCGACTAATGTCATAGAAAAGGCCATCGACAAAGCCAACACGATATATTACAAAGATCACGATGTTACCAACCAAAGAGATTTTAGAAATAGGATAAAACTCCCATATATAGAAGTTATTAAAAATATAACAAATAATATTAAAACTGAGAACCCCTTTCTTTTTACATATCCCAAGACCATAGGAAGCGCCCTTATTAATGTGTATCAAAATAAGAGATATAGAATCCGGCGTTTATAAAGTACCATGTGGAGATAGTGAAAAGTCTACGTCCCGTTCTCTGTCTCAAAGATTATCCGAACATAAAAGATCTGTTAGGAATGTCTGAAAACAGGGATTTTCGTTCACCTCAGAGATTTAGGGCACCAGATTAACTGAAGTGAGTCATCTTTGCTTTTTAAGAGTACCTGTCCGTACAGAAGGAAGATCCAGGAATCAGCCACCTTAAATCAATGAAACACAATAAACTTATCCGGCTGGCAATGGAAAGGTGACAAAGTGGACAATGCTATCCTCAACCCGATCATAAAGAAGATAATCTATGGAGACCGACCACCAGATAAGCATCAGAGGTCAAGACATCCTCCGAGAGGCTCAACAATACGACGCACCTGGATATAATTAAATTTGGCTAATCCTTCCAGCACTTCAAAAACAAACTTGGAGCAATTGGACACACCCTTTTACTTTCCTATATAAACCGTCGCTGTTCACTCTATTTCTCCTACGGGCCGACCAAGGGAATGGCCCGTGCCAACAGGAACTGTTGGCTTTAATCCACTCTATTTCTCATTTGTACTTTAAACCTTGAAGGCCAATGTGTATTGGACGAAATATAGTGATTTATTTATATTTCCTTTGTTTCTTTTATGGGCCTTATTGAAGAAACAAACACACACACAAACACACACACACACACACACACACACATATATATATATATATATATATATATATATATATATATATATATATATATATATTCTGTATACATTATACACAATTTTGTACGAAAATGACGGTTAGATATTTAGATAGATATGCTCACGCACGCACACCCAACTCTCACAGGGTATGCCTAATTCTTCTCTCCCATATATATATATGTATATATATATATATATATATATATATATATATATATATATATATATATATGTATATATATATTTATATGTATGTGTGTGTGTGCGCGTGTTTGTATATATATATATATATGTATATATATATATATATATATATATATATATGTATATATATATATATATATATATATATATATATATATATATATATATAATGCATTTTACAAATGACTTAACCAGTGTACATATTGAATATTAACTGATACTCCCAATCTTAACCAAAGAGGATGTGTAATAAAAATTATTATTTTATCTGATACCCATTGTTTCCTCCTATTATCATTATTATTATTATTATTATTTGTAGTAGTAGTAATTATTGGATTACTTTTACAGCCTATGTAATTATTTTTGTTACAAAAAGCTGTCTTGAAGGTTGCTAAACGATGCACAGCTATAGATAAAAAATCCAATAACTCCTTTTGGAAAAGGATTGAAAGAGACAGAGTATGGTAGGCCTATATTGAAAGAATAAAAAAGAGAAACTGATTGGGGAACAGGAACGTCCATATAGCATGGCAGAAAGATATCGATGAACTGTTGCAAATGATTACCTATTGGTTTTGTTTTCTCTTTATGACGCTTGTAAGAATTATTTTTCCTTTTTTCATTGCCATACTCTTTTTTTTCGTTTCATTTTCATTTCCTTGACATGTACTCTTCTTTTCCTTGAGATGTATTCTTGGAAACACCGTGAGATGTGCAGGGATATATTTTTTCAAATTAAACTAAACAATAAGCTTTTAATAGAACTATCATATTCCCTTTCGATACGGGAAGCTTCGTCAGTAACGACGTTCATTCGATTAAAGTACTCCCGTTATTATACATTTAATTGCTAATATTGATACCAAGGTAATTATACCTTTAATTAGTAGTTCTGGATCCCTAATATATATTTGCCTAATTGCATGTTAAATGATATTTTATTTGCAGATTATGATATTTTCATTGCCAAGTGAAATTGTACGTAAATTTGGTCGCCCGTGTAACTTTATTAGTCCCGTATTAATCATATATTTCATCGGTAAAATTGAGTAGAGAGAAATGACACAATCAACTGCTTAATAGATTAATAAACTATCATCAGTAAAATTCATATAGAATTATTATTCTAAAATGATAACGTGCAATGTATTATAAGTATTCTATTAAATCACAAATTTAGTTTAGGACCTTTCTTAACTAGAAATTTTATTAAAAATTGATCCATCAAGTAATAGTTAATTTAGTGTACTCACATCAGTAGATACGGTAATTACATGAACAAAATAGGGAAGTGATATACATTATACGTCTATAAAGTATACAATATTACTGCAGGTAACAAACTGGAATATCGAAAATGCAGCAATAATACAGGTTATACCATTGAAATGCCATCATTAAAAACACATATTCCGTAACTGGTTTTCCGCACATTTAATGCTATATTTTATGTGTAGATATATAATGCTACAATTGTAAACTAGTTACCCACATACAAAATAAGTAAAGTAAGTAATTTAAAGTAGTATGCAAACCTTTATGTTACCAAACTCAAAATGGGCACAGGTTCAATGGGCCAAAAAGAGCTTGAGGGTTCGCGGAATTGTAATGAACTTTTAATCATATAGCAGAGACAATATCTTCCCTCCCCGGATTTTCTCTACAGCACTGAATGTAAAACTCACAATATCATTCATTTTTTTTTTTTTTTTTTTTTGGTTGGTGTCGCATACTATGAAAATCCAAGTTTCTAGACAGACCAATTCTAATATGTTTGTGCTGAAATTATATCATCATTCAATTTTTTATTGTATTTTGTAATAATTGTATTATGGCTAAAACAATTTGACCTCTACACTCACAGTAAGGCACATATATATTGATGCTTATAAGTAAAAAATGCTTTAAGTTGTTGAATATACTGTATTTCTATAGTTTGAATAATTTTGCTGTGACGGTAGAAGAAGCATAGATTGGCAAGTTGAAACATTCTTGCCGCTTTGTAGAGAATCTTTGAAAAAAAATATCAAATTCTTTGGAACTCAAGTTCTTCAATACCGGTGGCATTTTAATCTAGGTTTGCTAATGTAGTCTTGACAGTATTTCCTTTAAAAATCAATAACCCTCTTACCTACTCAGAAATGGGAAATCACTTGCAGAATATGAAAAGAATGTTAAAAAAATATATTCTCCTTGTGCGAGAGAGAGAGAGAGAGAGAGAGAGAGAGAGAGAGAGAGAGAGAGAGAGAGAGAGAGAGAGAGAGTGTTTTTGTGTACTTTTATAGCTAGTTAAAAAGTAGAGTCAACTATGTATAAAACTGTCAATCTGTCCTTGTGAGGGTTCGTATTTTATTTTCAAACAAGTGCTCGAGAACCAGAAAAATATGTTCCGTCCTGTTCGTAACACTAGGCATGCAGTCAATTCTGATAGTCAGGCCTTCTCCACCATGAAGCTCAATACTACACAGTATTCTATAAGTTTTATTCCAGCTGTTACCAAGTTGTGGAATGATCTTCGTAATCGGGTAGTTGAATCGGTGTTACTTCAAAAGTTCAAACTTGCAGCAAATGTTTTTATGTTGAACAGGCTGACATAAGTCTTTTTATAGTTTGCATATGAAATGTCTGTTTTGATGTTACGGGTTTTTAAAATATTTCAATGGTTCATTATTTCTCGTATCGTGTATTTATTGCCTTAATTCCTTTCCTCACTGGGCTATTTTTCCCTGTTAGAGCCCTTGGGGTTGAAGCATCTTGCTTTTCCAACTAGAGTTGTAGCTTAGCTAGTAATAATAATGATAATGATAATAATAATAGTAATAATAATAATAATATTAATAATAATAATAATAATAATAATAATAATAATAATAGATTTTTGCAGGAGCGTCTTGATGAATTTAAAACTAGTTTCATGTGAATTGATCATAAAGAAACAGTCAATAAGCTCGTGGATACAATAACGAAATTAGGAAACTTTATCCAATCCATAGATTATTCTGAAAGCTTTCAAAATGCATCACTGTAAATAAGGAAAAAACTAAAATTTTTGACGGTGTCAGATTTTGTGTTAGAGGGCTTCAGAGATGTTTTATGGGTATATATGTGGTCGCGGGTATTTGGACTCGCCTAAATGTGTGGATTTATGAGTAAATTGGTTCCTCCATAAGATGAAACTCATTATTCTATATACAGGATCTTAATTGCACATTCCAGAGAAATGAATCTAAGTTTAGTAGAATGGATTTTCTATTATCCTTAAAAGTGGATGAAAAAATATAACCAAGTAATGGAATATTTTTTCACAGACTTGACATTATTGATTACCACATCCACTTTGAAGCTTTAGTTTTATAGATAAGATTTCCAGTGCTTTTCACCATACAAGGGTTGCAGCAATTTCATCCGTTTAGCTTCATCACTTTAATTTTTGTTTCTTTAACAATTTATATTATCTTTCAAAGAAGATGCGTGATACAGATTTAAAAAGAAAGCAAATAAAATTTATTCTGTTTTCTTATAATTCTAGGTTCTGCGGCAAATTTTTAGATGGCTGGCTACCGTGTATTGAAAGTTTTTTTTTTCCAATCTTAGCTTCAGTATCTACTGTTATCGGCGTTATATTTCGGAAAAAAGGTCTCTACGTATACCGAGTTTTTTTTTTATTCTTTATCTGTATATACATGTAAACGCATATTATATATTCAATTCCTCCTTTAATAAGTAACCAGTAAAGCTCAATTATGCTGGACGTGGATCTACCTGGTGGGAAAATTATTTTGATGTTTTGAAAGAGATAGTTATAACCAACAGTCAATCTTGTGATTATGTATTTGCGTATAAGCATTTTTGATGTATTCATGAGATCAAGCAAAATCCATGAAAGAGTAAGTCTTGCACTCAGTATGAGATAATATATGTACTTAGGAATGTTATTTTACGATGTCACTGCAAATCAGATTGAAATTTTTGATGAAGTTACAATAGTGAGCGGTGTATTAAAGTTTTCTGTGATCTGGTACGTTTTCTATGGCTCTACCGACAACCATCGTGTTTTGTAAACAAAGCAGCCTGGAAATAAGGAAATTGTCGTAGACGCCTAGTTTGTTAATGAATGTCTTTCGATACAGCAATAGATCAGCTTTGGAATGTATGATTATGTGAATCAATCATTTGATCCCTTTTAATCCAAACTTGCGTTTTGGCCGAAGTGATATCGTCTGCGCATTGATGGTACCAAAGGTCGTGGCTAGAGGGCGCTGATATCGATGCAAATCTCCCGAGTGTTTTGTGGAAGTTAGTGGTGACAGCACTGGTTATGTGGTGAGACGTTCGTTCGCGTGCTCTCGTGAAATCACTGAATTACTTTCCATTTGTGGCGGTAATGGAACATATCGTCTTTTTCATTCAGCCGTAAGGATTATAGGAAACCATGCCCCACGGCAGTTGGGGTTACACTCCCCCCGCACGACGACGTTTAGAAAGGGTAAGTTTGGAAAAAGGCGCGAATAATCTCTCCTGACCGAGGGAAGTTTAGTGTGTGGATCCTGGTTTCACTCTCATACTGTCTGAGATTCATGCCACACGCATTTTGGCTCTATGGAGAATCTCATTTTCAAATTAATATGTAGATTGTATTTAGACACTGAGTGAAATGTGGTTTAGGCGAAGAGGGTACGGGTGATGTTTTCAAGCGCTCTCTGGGCAGGTGGTTCCCAAACAGCATGGTCTTCCCTAATATTTGACACCAGGGACAGAACCTTGCCAACATTTTCTTGCTTGGGGGTTGACAAAGTGAGTTGGTGTATATGGATATAACTCGTGCTAAGACGCTGTCTGCTTTTGCTTTAGTTGGAATGAGTAAAAATATCTGAACGTTCAAGCTCTGACCCTTTTGTGTTGACATCGATTGATGTTATGTTTAATATTTTTATTTCTATCTAATTACTTTTATAATATACTCTGTTTGCAGAATCCATTATAAGTTTTCACATTAATATGAATTATAAGAATAGTACTTAGTTTTAGAAGGCTTAGTTCCTGTATGAAACCAAATTGGTTTGTGATAACATTAAATCGTGATGTATGTATGAATTAGTATGTTGTTAAATTGTAATTATATACCCGCTAAACATAAATATCCACGGTAGAAACGTATATAGTCGTATTAAAGATTCAGAACGAGAGGGTAGAGAAGGAAATATTTCTTTCTTAGTTGCTATTTCAATATCTTCTTTCATTCCGCAAAATCAAACTGGAAAATCACCTTCGTAGTACCAGTAGCTTTTGCATGACAGGGCGTGGCACGTGCAGAATGCACCCAAAGGCAACTGCTCTGGGTTTGGTGCCAAAACAATAAAGTACGCCATTAGCAGTTTTATTATAAAAGCCCCTCTTTTGTGATTTATGTAATAGGGCTAGTCTCTCTCTCTCTCTCTCTCTCTCTCTCTCTCTCTCTCTCTCTCTCTCTCTCTCTCTCTCTCTCTCTCATCGTAGTTTTAAAGAAGACATTTTCAATTAATCAATCAAGTGTAGGGTTATGTTCGTTGTAGTTCAGGACAATTAATCGCGAGCCTTGGATGTCACCTTAATCATGTAAAAGCTTGGCTACTGTGGTGGGCGGGGCAGTTCCTTGCTTATTGAGCTAAGTTCCTCAAGAAGCTGAAGAAATTTATACTTGTTTATTATTTATTGTTATTTTCCGGTGTTAACCGGAGAATCATTCAGCGCTGCATCCGTCAAACAACGGCGGCATAGTTTGTTTCCAGTAGATTTTCTATCTGCTAAACAAAGAGATTTAAATAATTGATTGTTCAGTTTCAGAACCCCCCCCCCTCTCTCTCTCTCTCTCTCTCTCTCTCTCTCTCTCTCTCTCTCTCTCTCATATTTTAGAGACAAGAGTTATTGGAATCCAATGATAATGTAAATTTGGAAATTTGCGTATTTTTTTTTTATTCAAAATTTACATACAATGTCAGTAAATAGATAGATTGATTTGAAGTTATCTGGCATCCTGACATCGAGACAGGAAAAATATATTGTTTATTCACATTAAACGGGATTTATTTCATGTTAGTGTCACTGATAATCCTTTTAACGACCCGAATCGTGGTTTTTTTTTAATGCCTCTACCTTAAAAAAAAAAACACAAATATATACTTCTTTATATATGTATATAAATACATATGTACATTTCTGCATATATTTACTCATACATATCTATGGATATATATATATAGTGGTTTACACATATTTGTATAAGTATATTTATCCTCATATATATGATCGGTTGACCAGGTCATGAAATCCTCGGTTCATCAATGTGTGTGTATAATATATATATATATATATATATATATATATATATATATATATATATATATATATCTATATATCTAGATAATATATGTATCTATATATCTATACACACACACACACACACACATATATATATATATATATATAAATTTCTTCCCGGTCCCTCTTGTAGGAGGAAAGGGAGTAATCATACCCTGCAGAGATTGGTGTTGAATGTGTATGCGTATCTATCTAAGCTATTAGCAGTCATTTTACACATAGTATATATATATATATATATATATAATATATATATATATATATATATATATATATATATATATATATATATATATATATATATATATAGTTTTTTATCAACTGGCGAAGGAAAGAAACATGTTTATCTCTCCTCTTCAAGGACCAAGTGTTACAAAATTTTAAATACAGGTTCAAAATCACCTGTGGCAGTAATGAAAATAAATTAACTAGTTTACAGCTATTTACAAAATAATTGTTCTATGACATTCTTTACTAGTATTTTGACCACTTCCTACTGCTGTTAATCAGTTTTACTAAAAATACAACATAAAATATTTCCTCTGACAATATACTTACAATATATTTCCTTTATATCTTAACAATTAATATAATCATTGTGTTTGTTTATATATATATTATATATATATATATATATATATATATATATATATATATATATATATATATATATGCGTAGGTACATATATATAAGTGCCTTGGTATCTACAGGATTTCTTGAAATTGTGTTGTTATCGAAGGCTTTCATTTCGTTTTACCATATTCAGGGAGGAGTATACTCAATATAGCATAATTATGGCTGTCTAGTGTTTTGCTTACAAGTATATATGTATCCACCCCTGATTTTATGAAGGGTTTTACAAGGGACAATTAATCTACAGCAGAGTAAAATACAATCTGAAATACTACCATGCGTGCGTTATTTGATAATTGCGGTAACTTGCAATGAAGATATTTTAATCTGAAGGTGGTTATAGTCTCGAGGGAGATGAATTTACTGCCGCTTGTATACAGTAAATAGTTATAATTCGGCGTATACTTTTCTGCTTTTATTATATTTTTTTTTTAATAATGGCTTATATTTTGTGCCCATCTATTGCTACAGAAATTTTACAGATTACCGATACTATTCGTCGTGTTTAGACTTGAAATTTATTAAAGTTATATGTTTTCAAATTTAAAATTCCTGATGGCAATAAATAGGTCGTTAAGAGAGGATCTATTTTCAGATGAGTAGATTTATTTGGTACTTTTTAGATATTCAAGATACTCTGTTTAAAAATGTCTTGACATTTTGGACCGTTAAGAACAAGTCGAATGGCACTACACCTATGCCCTTAGTGTGATACTTTTAATTTCACTAGAAGTATTACAAGATATTATTTTCATTTTCCTTTCTCTCGGCTGGAGAAAGGGGCTTTTATAGCTTAGGAATTAAAGTGCCGTCTTTTCCCTGGTTTCTTTTGTTCAGCTGCAGGTAGGTACCACACATGCTATCCCATCTGCTATCCCCCCCCCCCCCAGCCGATTCATATTAGGATAATGGACATTGCATTTCATACCTTTTACGTTTTCATTGTACCGTAACGGTGGTTGGAGGATCGTCTTTTTTTACCAGATTTTGCATGATTCGTGAATTCGTTCTCTCTCTTGTACAAATGTTAATGCTCTCGGCTCACAACTGGAAAGTCTGCATTCGATCCTACTTGGGGTTGTACTTCCTTAAAAATTTAGGGTTGTGTTGTAACTCATGCGTCAGAGAAAGTCTCGGTTGTTTTTCGAAGCTTGGGATGGCAAAAGGAGAAAATTATAGAAGTGAGTGACGAGGTAATGCTCACCTCTTTCGGAATGTAGCAGTTTGAACATTATTTTCCTACGATGCAGTTTATTCTTTGTTTTTTGCACCTTTAGTCAGTTATAGTCGCCGTCAGGCCTGAATGTCTAATCATACCAAGTAGGTGTTATTTTCCTTTCCCGAAACAACCCACTTGGGGAAACACTTATAGTTGTTGCTGTAATAATTGTATAGAGTCTGCAATTCCAAAGTTAGACCGTTCATTGATTGCGATAGTTTGCCCATTATTGTGATGCAGACTCGCCCGAGTTGAAATTAATGTTTTCCCCCAACGTTTAAGGTTTTCTTGCTTTGTAATTGTCTAATCTCTGTGGAAATCGGGGTTAATGATTTGTTCAGCTTAATGTCAATATTCAAATCTTTATATTAATCAGTGTCCTTCCGGGTTTTCTTCATTTGCAATAATCCAGATCTTTATTCCGGCGCTTAATGTATTTAAAATTTCTAATTATTTGTTTTTACCCTCCTAAGTTTCAAGACGTTATTTTCTATCCACATATTTTTATAGATGTTTTATCGTGATGTCAGTTACATATCCTTGAGTTTATCAATGTTTGAGCAGCGGAGTGATATTTAATGTGCATATATCTTTTTTTAGTAAGTTACTTTATCAGTTTATAAATCACAAAGTACTACTCAGAATTTTATATTTATGTGGGGAAGAAAACTCAAGTTAAAGTCTTATTCAATCGTGTTTGTTGATTATTGATAGAATCATTAAATATATTGCCATGACAGAAATACTTCGCGAAATCCCTTCGCCTGAAATAGCCTTCATTGTTGATAGCTAATCAATAGGGGTCTTGCTGACACTGACGAAGTGATTGATCCACTATCCAGATTGATCATCCAACTTGGCAGCACTTGGATCATCTACGTCACTCCAGGCTGTGCATAGTTTCACGTTTATGGATTACTTACTGCAGCTGCGACTGGAGATAAAGTTGAGCTTTCTGCATTGAGGAGTTGTGTCAGGTGCTAATAATCGTCTGGGCTCTTTCAGTAAAGTTCAAAGTTTAGTTATTTATGTTTTTATTGTCGATGTAATTTTTCATAAGATTTACGATGAACTGATAATAGTAGCTCATTCAAACGAGCAGGAGGTTGACCTAATTACATATACGGGACTTTCACCTTTATGTTGAAACCCTTTTACCTTTTTTTACCGAAATTATTTCCCAAATTCCCTTTTTATTATTTTCATTTTCTTCTCTTTGGTAAGAATTCCGAATCGTACTCCATTTCATGGAAGTTATCTTACATTCTCTCCCCGCAGCCAGTTTACTTTAGGAAAACCCCTTAATAACTCCTAGTTAACCTGCTTATTACATCGTTTTCAAATTTCTACGATTTTCGGACTTCTAACTCTACTTAATCCACATTCAGCAACCAAGCAGACATTAAATTAGTTTTGTTCTTTTTGGTAGTAAGCAACTTAGTGTTGAACTAGAATTAGGCCTTATCAAATTCCTCATTCCTGACGGGAAGAGAACTCTTTTGCATCGTTGTTCAAATAGTTAATTGTGATGTATAGAATTTCATAATAATGACCATCCTCTGTATTCGGATCTTCCCAGACTATATCATCCAACGCGTAAATGCAAAATTTTTTGGGGGGTACTGTTTTGGTATGCGATCTCATTTATGGCGTG
>NC_090725.1:282483621-282493621 GCF_036898095.1 Palaemon carinicauda
GATATGTATATAATCTCCAGTCATGCTTAGCAGCCTTGCAAAACTTATAAGCACATGGTCTTTATCAGTCTCTCGGGTAGGGAGAGAGAGAGTAGTCATACCTTGGTGAGACTGAGTACCCCGAGAGGTAGTTAGGGAAGGGATGTCTTGGTGACGTAATTTCATCCCATTGGGTGAAACCATTCACAAGATCTCTCTCTCTCTCTCTCTCTCTCTCTCTCTCTCTCTCTCTCTCTCTTCATCTTGTAATTCTACAAGTAGAAGGGATACCATTATTTTAACTAGGCTGCGTATTGGCCATACACATGCAACGCACAATTATTTAATGAAGAGTGGGGAAGGGAGACAGGCCCCTCTTTGTAATACCTGTCAAGTGACAATGGATGTTAAACATATTTTAGTCGATTGTCCTGTTTTTAATCTCCAGAGGAGGACACATTTACTCCAGGACAAACCGTTAAGAGATATACTGGGGGAAAACTGTAATACCCTGAACTTGAGAAAATTTATACAAAGTATTGGGTTATATTACGAGCTATAATTGATTTTATTAATTTATTTATTTATTTTACCCTTTTAATCCCTATTTATTTCACATCTAGATTTTATTGTATGAAAGTGTTACGATTTGTATTAAAGGTTTAAAATGATACTAAATGTTGTGAGTGTACAGATATGATTGAATGATTTTAGTTATATAGCGCTGAATGGCCTTTGATGCCCCAGTGCTTGGCTTAATGCCTAAATCCCATATTCAATTCAATTCAATTCTCTCTCTCTCTCTCTCTCTCTCTCTCTCTCTCTCTCTCTCTCTCTCTCTCTCTCTCATAGATATATACACACACAGCTTTAGTAACAGACGCTTTACTCCCAGTGGAATAATAAAATACTGGTGTCGAGCTAAGGATTCTCTTTTGCTGAGAGAAAGATAGTTAAAACTTGGGATTGCTTGGCAATATGTGGAGGAAAGGAAAGGTTTTTTCTTTTTTGTCTTTCCTCGTAAATTTTGCATGAAGTGGAATGAGTGCAAAAGGAGGGGCGGAGGAGGAGGAGAATGAGGAAGATAAAAATTGCGAAGGTGAAAAGGGGACGAATATTAACAAAGAAGGGAGGGACGCACGGAGAGTGAGGGGAAGGGAAAATGGAAACAAAATCGAGAGCTTTAATTCAATTTTCACTAAGTGGAAACTTTTGTTTGAGTTGCATTGCAGTAAGAGGAATTGCCCATGAGAGAGAGAGAGAGAGAGAGAGAGAGAGAGAGAGAGAGAGAGAGAGAGAGAGAGACAGGACAGACAGAGAGAGAGAGAGAGAGAGGGGTTTGACAGTGGGTGGGGTCGGGGTTGCTGGTGTAGTAGCTGAGAACAAAGGAAGTGATGAACAAGAAAGAGCAGCCTGTTCAACAACAAAAATTTTGTTCTATGAACGTGAACAAATGCGGTTTTATTTTTAGATTGATCAAAGTCACAATAAAAACCAGAAGAGGTAAAAAGAATTTGCCCAGATGGAGGGAATGGAAAACCGAAATTTCAGTCGAAAAGGATTGTGGTTCACTTGATCCCTGAAGACTTAGATCCATCGGGTATGTATTTTCGTGTTTGAATGTTGGTGACTAGGAGGGCGAGGTTGTGGCCTCGGGCAGCATTTGCAAAGATCGATCGAAAGCTTTATGGAGGCTCAAACTTGTACGAAAGGGACTTTGAAATAGGGTCTTGCGTAATGTCGAACCATCATGTTGAATATTGTCAATAGGCTAACTGTCCTCGTAGTATTTTAAGCAGCAGAGACTCTTGCTGTACGTACTCGGGAGTCTTCATTTATCAGTTACTGTTAAACTTGCCAAAAGGAGGTTCTAATTGCTGCCTGAAGTAGGAGTCAGTGTCTTTCAGGTTGTTATTTAATTAGATCTAATTACAGGAAGGTAAAAATAATCTTTATCCTCAGAATTTGAGTTTTTGGTGGGAAAACTTTTTTTTTGGCTTGACTTTGAGATTATTTTTAATTGATTTGAACAGGGAGTAACTAACAATGGATATAATTTAAATTATTGCCTAATAAGTTCATATTCGTATAATATAAGTTTTAATGATGTCACCACCATTTTTAATTTCATCGTCGGTGATATTGCAATGGTACAGTATATGTAAACATAGCAATCGCATAGCAGCAAAAGTGAAGGGAAACTCAACATTGCTAGGAGCCTGTCGTCACACGGAAAGAGGGGAATTAACTTTCTAAAGAGGAGTGTGCCATGGGTGGGGAGAGGAGAGAGAGAGAGAAAGGAAAGGGGTCTCGAATAAGGACAAGGCGAGGGGAGAGACACCGAGTCATTACAAGGGGGGAAATGAATGGTGTCTAAATACTAAGGAGAAGAGGGGTGCAATAACTGGGGAAGAGGGGAGTAAGCAAAAAACACCATAGATAAAAAGGGGAAATTTGAATTGGTGGGCCAATAGGGAGGGTGGTGATGTACGAGTTGTGATCGGCGTTTGTTAGTAAAGAAATATATCTCTTCTTTCTCTTGCGTATATATATATATATATATATATATATATATATAGAGAGAGAGAGAGAGAGAGAGAGAGAGAGAGAGGAGAGAGAGAGAGAGAGAGAGATATATATATATATATATATATATATTGTGCATGTTATCCTGGTGTTATCATAACCTTGTGTGCTTGCATGCTGACTTCAAGAGTCATTTTTATAAAAACATGTTAAAAAAAAAGTATAATTTTTGGCATTTATTTAAGATATTTAAGTCTCAAGAGCTTACAAACGGTATGATTTTTAACTTGAGTAACCAAGCAACACTTAGGTTTAGGTCTAATAGCCCATGCAGTTATCTGAAGGTTATAAATAAGGACCTTATCATTTTTTTATACATGTCCCTTGTGTATGTTCGTGTTTATGCATGCCGGTTCAATTATGTACGTGTTTCGTTACTATATTTAGGCTGGTATGAATGGAACTCGTGTATGGAGTAGTGCGCATTCCTCTGGGACAATATTTGCCTTTTTTTTCATGGCTGCTGCCAGATCGCACCATATTTGTTTCAGCATAACTAAGTCCAAAATAATCAAATCTTTATGTATTAGGATACCGTTGCTAAAGTGTCACCGATAATCCCACATATACTATTTTTTCTTAGTAACTAAGTACCAGGCGTACCCAAGAACATACAATTTCGTGAGGAAACTTTACACTTTCGGGACTCAAACGTATTGATTTTGGACAAACCGCCTCCACCCTTGGGCGGCATATTCGGATCATCATTCCTTTGTTACGGTACGGTAACGTAAGAACAGTTATGGCTAAGACCTTCAGTTTTCGTTGTTTACTTTCTGATTTACCGGACTCTTATTATGGTTATAGGAATAACACTTTGAAGGCCATTTTTAGTTTTTAGGCTCTGATGTAAAATGTATATATAAATTCATAATGAATTTTAGTGTCATGCTCTAACATTGCATAACGAGATAACTAGACAATATTTGTTTGTTATTTTACAGCAATTATTTAATAGCATTTTTATTTTATCAAGTTTCTTAATGCAAGACAATTTATTTTTGTTTAATTTTACTTCAGCTATTAAAGATTACGTGACTTGATACCATATTTCCTCATTCTTCATTTATTTCCTTCTCTCCAATTTTCCCATCCTTAAATTTTATTGCAAACTTTGTGTAAATGTTTTTTGCATGCTTCAAGAACACTGGTTGTTTGGTAGTCTTGGTGCAAATAACCTTAATTGCTTGTCCAACGAAGTTTTCCTCCTAGGTTTTGAGAGAGAGAGAGAGAGAGAGAGAGAGAGAGAGAGAGAGAGAGAGAGAGAGAGAGAGATGAAATAAGTGGTAATGATTTTTTGAAGTTCACCTTTATTTCATGATCTTAGCGTATATTTATGTTAATAACTTTCAGTGGATGAAAACCGCTTTTTTAGTTGCTAGTTTGTGTGGATTAGTGTTGCAAATTGCAAACTAGACATCATTACGCTTGTAAAAATTTCCTTTGTTATGTTCCCTCTTAAGACACTTGAACACATTAAATTTCAAACCTCGGGCAATGGGGTTGTAGTAGGTAATAAGTGAATTATCTTTTATATATGTAGATATATTATTATTATTATTATTGTTATTATTATTACTACTACTTGCTAAGCTACAACCCTAGTTGGAAAAGCAGGATGCTATAAGCCCAGGGGCCCCAACAGGGAAAATAGCTCAGTGTGGAAAGGAAAAAAGGAAAAATAAAATATTTTAAGAATAGCAACAACATTAAAATAAATATTTCCTAAATAAACTATAAAAAAATTAACAAAACAAGAATGAGAGAAATTAGATAGACTAGCGTGCCCGAGTGTACCCTCAAGCAAGAGAACTCTAACCCAAGACAGTGGAAGACCATGGTACAGAGGCTATGGCACTACCCAAGACAGTGGAAGGCCATGGTACAGAGGCTATGGCACTACCCAAGACTAGAGAACACTGGTTTGATTTTGGAGTGTCCTTCTCCTAGAAGAGCTGCTTACCATAGCTAAAGTCTCTCTTCTACCCTTATCAAGTGGAAAGTAGACACTGAACAATTACAGTGCAGTAGTTAAACCCTTGAGAGAAAAAGAAATGTTTGGTAATCTCAGTGTTGTCAGGTGTATGAGAGAGGAGAATTTGTAAAGAATATGCCCAGACTATTCGGTGTATGTGTAGGTAAAGGGAAAATGAACCGAAACCAGAGATAAAGATCCAATGTAGTACTGTTTGGCCAATCAATGGACCCCATAACTCTCTAGTGGTAGTATCTCAACGGGTGGCTGGTGCCCTAGCCTACCTACTATCTATATATATATATATATATATATATATATATATATATATATATATATATATATATATATATATATATATATATATATATAAAGGTCGAAAACACCCAGTGGTATGTCACTGCCGGCACGAAGGGAACCATGTAACTTCAAACATAACATATGATATATGTATCTGTGTAGGTATGTATGAAATATATGAAAGGATATTATTGATCATGATCACCAGAAATCATAAACGATTGAAAAAATTTGCTGGTCAGTCTTGAAGCACAGCATTCCTTCAGGCCCCTAGCTGCATTTTCTTCTTAGCCATTTAATGTATCTCAGTTCCCCTTCCTTTTTCCCCATCTTGCTGTCCGACCTCTAAACTTTTACTTAACAGTGCCAGTTTAGTTTTCTCCTAGTTGCACTTGGGAGCTGAATGTCTTCCTATGGCGCAAATTTATAAAATCAGTTGCAGAAAGTATTAAGAATCTCATGCTGCAGATTTAAGGTATGTAAGATGCACTCACTTGTATAAGTATATACTTTCCTTTATTGTAATATTCGAAATTTAAAATCACTTAAACATTAAGGGGACTATATACGTAAGAAGTTTCAAATTTATTAAAGAGAGATATGCTTCGTGGAGATTATTGTCATGGAGCTCTCGTCCCGAGTACCATCATTGTACGCTATATTTATGTTTTGTGTGTTTCATATTTCACCTTTTGATATTCCCCTTCTTTATGTTTATTTTATCTCGCCATTTCAGTTTTTCTTCCTCCTGGTTTTTGACAGCTTTTTTAAACAACGTTGCTTCTCTAATTTTTTACAGAATTCTTGGGATTACTTTGTTCCCTTCAGATGTCTGGTTGAAGGGGGCCTATTGGGAAAGGAATGTCCTGAAAGGGTCGGTGTTGGAAAAGGGAAAGACGACGCGTGGAATCTCATATGGCGGGTTTGATGTCTCGTATTGGCTTTTATGTGGTTATTGTTTTTCTGGGTGGTGCTGATAGCCTAAGCTGAAGAGGTGTGTGGATATGGGGGGAAATAGTGTGTACCAGTGGTTGGGTTTCCTTTAGGGTTTCTCTTGTATTATTATTATTATTATTATTATTATTATTATTATTATTATTATTATTATTATTATTATTAGTATTATTGTTGTTATTGCTATTGTTATTATTATTGCTGTCATTTTGGCAAAATAAACCAATAACTTGGAAAAAAAGTATTTTAGTCGATTGGCTGACTTAACTATCGAAGCAAAGTTTTCTTCGATTCAGCTCAATGGCCCAAGTTTTGATGACTCAAGAGCTTGAAAATATCCCTGGAGAGAACAAAACTTCACGTATTGCCTAACAAAGTCTTAATCCTTCTTCCTCCTCCTCTACTCCATTTTCCTTAAAAATCGTGACAGTTTCTCTAAAGCTTTCGTCTTTTTACGCAGCCTCTCTTTCACGATTACTGAACTTTTATGATTTTCATATACGTCTGCATTTTACGATTATTTTGGTTTTTATCTCTCCTCCTCCTCCTCCTCCTCCATGTCTCACTGATCTTTCTTTCATATGTTAGAGCACCCATGTGCGTTGGTCGTAACTGCCCTATTGAGTTGAAAAGAGAATATTGAATGATGTCAGTCTGGGTGCTGTCGTTCGGAGGCGCTTCTGTATAGCTAGGTTCAATAATATCTCCACACCTTTGTGTCGTCTTTGCAAGTATATTGGTTTCATATCATCGTTTTATTGCATCAGGAAATATAATTTTCTTTGGCTCGGCATACTCCTTCCCTTTCGATGTTGTCATTTCAATGTAATTAGAATACATTTCGATACTAAATTAACACACATACTTATGTTCATGTATGTATGTGTCATTAGTGTATTTACTCATGCATATATTTCTTAGTTTTCTGTAATTAGTGTTATCATCCTTTTACTGCGCTCATGGAAGATGTTTGGAGTAGACTTTTCAATGCTGTGTACAGACTTAACACGAGATGGTTACAGTATACCCACTGACATATTTTGGAATCTCCATATCCATTGCAACTGGCCTCTTTTTCGTAACTTAAAGGTACGGATTGTGTGTGTATAATTTTTTGAATTACGTTTGTCGCTTCCACAGAAATGACGCAAAGCTCATAGTGTAGGTCTTTGCTTAGCGTCACCGGCAACATTCATGCCAACTATAAACTAAATTAAATTGCATCTTCATACTTTTGGAATCCCATTTTCGTCTTTGGTACACTTAATCTTTTTGTTTAAGTATGAGTTAATATCATTATTTTTGTTTTTATTTCGGTTGTGGTGGTGGTGTTTAGTACTACTCGGGTCTCGTTCCATGTTAGCCTTAATTTATATTTTAGAATTCAGACACCCCCATTTGCCTTGATAAGTGCATTTTCGCACACATACTATCTGATGGGTTGAAATGGTTATAGGCACAGTGCTCTATGCGGAGCACTTTCTCCGCTTTAATCTTTTTTCTCTCTCTCTCTCTCTCTCTCTCTCTCTCTCTCTCTCTCTCTCTCTCTCAAGTCTTATTTAGTTTACAATATTTTTTTTTTCTCTCTCTCTCTCTCTCTCTCTCTCTCTCTCTCTCTCTCTCTCTCTCTCTCTCTCTCTCTCTCTCTCTCTCTCAAGTCTTATTTAGTTTACAATATTTTTTTCATATTTTGAATAGTTTGTTATCATTGTTTTCTCCGTAAATATATCGCTGGAAATATAGTGTATTTTACACGCCTCATTATCAGCTTTTGCCAATATTTAACATCCATGATTTTATTTTTACCAATTTCCCATTCGATTGTTATTACTCAGTTTTTATACTAAGTAATTGTTGAACATTGTGAACTTCAGTCGTTTACCTTTTTAGCCAATACAACAATAACAAATACAGCCGTTTCTAGTCCACTGCAGGACAGAGCCCTCAGACATGTCAGTTCATGTGTGGGGTTTGGCCTGTGTGGATTGGTGTTGGTGGGAGATTTTTGTCTGATCACTCACAGCAAACCAACCTAGTATGGGTGACCCTGACTAAAAATACAGCTTTGCTGTTTATGGCTACACGCAAACCTTTTTACCGCGTTAACGTCTAGTATACGTGTTAAATAATAATTACGGTGCTTATTCTTGTACCAATTTTACTTTTTCTTTAAAATATAAGAGAAATTTTACAACCTTGAATATCTTTTATTTAGATTTATATCATGCTAATATGCTGAACTAAAGACAATTTTCTATCTCCTGCTACCTCTTGCAGGCAGAGTTACATACCAAAAGTATCTTGAACTATTTTCATCTAAAGTTTCCTTATTACTTTTTAAATTACTTTTGTTATGGTGTCCTTTTGATATGATATAAAACGGTAATACTGAGTTTTAGTATGTGTAAAGGTAATGTATATAAGCGTTGTATGCAGCTTGTTTACTTATACTTTGGTGAATTTCACACCCTTTCACATTTTATATAAACTAGATCAAGTTTCCACAGCAATTAAACAGTACAGTTTGCACTTAATACCGACTTTCAAATAGATGGCTAAGGCGATGTTTAGTTATTAAAAAGTAAGAGCAAATGTTTTTGAAGAATAAGAACCAGCTTGAATGACTTCGATTTGATTACTGTATTTTAGTTCGAAGAATGCGTACATTCTCTAATGGAGAATCTACTGTAACCTTCTCTAGTAATGTTGTAAGAATGTATTTTTTTATAAACTCTCCATGGTACGAAATTGCGGTAATATCATATTCAATGATTCTTAGATTGTGCAAACCACTGCATGCCACCACAGTTATTGATATTACAACCTTGCGCCTGCGCTTTCGTTAGTACTTCTTATTGGACATCCTAATTCTCTTTTCAGTGCGGGGAAAGGGATGGAACGAGTGACGTTATTAGGGCTAGGGTATATAGAGCTTATTTTGGGAGAGATTGGGATATTAAATGGGTAATGTCCCCTGCTAAGCAAGTTTCAGCAACCGGTTCCCCACGGCTGCTGTTTCTCATTACCGTGGATGGTCGTTCCTTGGGTCATCCTGCATCGGCACGCTCTCCTTCCAGAGCGAACGTCAAGCCGTGTTACTGGCGATTAATTCGGGTAGTCGGGGGTCGTAATCGTTTGCTGTAGATTGTACCCAGAATCTTCCTATAATTTAGACCATTTCCTCTGGTCCTTTGGGGATCGTTTTAGGCCGACAGTTGATGGCAGGAATGACCTTGCTGAGATGAGTGACATAAATGAATATAGTAAATGACATTGGAATGGAAGTTTTGATAGGAATGCAAGTGATGTGTCTGTGGGCGTATGTGTGTGTGTGTGTATATATATGTATATATATATATATATATATATATATATATATATATATATATATATATATATATATATATATATTTATATATATATATATATATATATATATATATATATATATATATATATATATATATATATATATATATATATATATATATATATATATATATATATATATATATATATATATATATATATATATATGTGTGTGTGTGTGTGTGTGTGTGTTTGTGTTATATCTCATGAATCAACCTTTGAGTAGTTCCTGCAGTGTGCTTGTGTTGATTTTCCCGTTTCTAGAATTCATTGAGGGCTCCTAATTCTTAACAAGCTACTTAACAAAGAAAACATTTAAATCATAGTTCCTTTTTACTCAACAGATGTTATTATAAAAAATTTGTGTCATCTAAGACTTCGAATTCAGCGGTACTATCAGTAAGTTTCCAATGTGTATCACATGAGCAGCATCTCAATGTCGTTTTTCTGTAATGTGTCAATAATACAAATAAGAAATTTATTGAATTATATTAATTATGAAAATGATTAAAGTTATTGAAATTATTATGACAAAAATTTTAGTAAGATTAGAATTTAAGGACCATTTAGTATGCAACACTCATGTTCAGAGGAGGAAAGCTTGCCTCTCGATGTAAGCTGCTTTTGGGGATAGATGATGCCCCAAGGGCACGTCTGTCGTCTTATTGCTTAGCCTGCGGAGGTGGTCTTTTGTGTCTTGGGGTTTCGAGGAGGATCGTCTTCATTTTATATCTTAAAGTTTATATTGAGGCTACAAATAAAAAAAAGAATCTCCACTTTCAGCATTGAGATTTTCATCGATATTTTGATTTACCATACCCCAAGTTTTCTGTGTAT
>NC_090725.1:282498621-282503767 GCF_036898095.1 Palaemon carinicauda
TTCATTGAAACCTACGATTAGTGTTAATCATATACAGTATTTGTAAATGGCCCGAAACTAAGGCATTACTTTGGGTAGTAAGAAGGCTAAGCAAAAAGTTTAATTTCCTTATTAACGTAATTATATTTTTATTTAATTGACTTCTACAAGAATTCAAAAAATTTCAGATCTTTATCTTGACTTACTCCTTTTTTTTCTTTTAATATTGGTGGATTACTGTTCTGCCTTGCGAAAGACGACAGTCCCTAGAGTTAGGGTATTTGTTAGATTGAGATCGTCGAACTCTCTCTCTCTCTCTCTCTCTCTCTCTCTCTCTTACGTCCATATTTGCACTTACGATATTTGAATATTTTTGTGAGTGTATATATATATATATATATACACACGCATATATATACTGTGTGCATATATATACTGTGTATATATATATATATATGCATATATATATATATATACATATATATATATATATATATATATATATATACATATATATATATATATATATATATATATATATATATATATATATGTATGTATGTATGTATGTGTGCCCTTGAGAGAGAGAGGAGAGAGAGAGAGAGAGAGAGAGAGAGAGAGGGGGGGGGGGCTTTTGTAAACTAGGATATATCTCAGATTTAAACTTCAGCTGCAGTCGAGTAGTGCTTTGTTTTGTATCGAGAGAGAGAGAGAGAGGGGGGGGGGGGGCTTTTGTAAACTAGGATATATCTCAGATTTAAACTTCAGCTGCAGTCGAGTAGTGCTTTGTTTTGTATCATCATGTAAAGCGGCTCCAGGTAATCAAAATTTCTCCGCATTATTTTGTTCATTATACTGAAATGATTCCTTCAATATAGACCGCAGATGATCAAAGTTTTTAAGGATTGTCTGAATGGTGTGTAAAAATATCCCTCTTTTGTGGAATGTGTGGGGCGAAATAGTAAGTTTTAGTATGCATGAGGGGAAGTTGCAAAATTGTTAATAATGAAGGGTTGGTGCAAAAATGATGATATTCATGGGATGGTGCAAAAATTAGGATAATCTGATTTCAAACAAAAGTTTATATTTCCGTTAAAATGTAATATCATATCCATTCATTTTATAAACTTTCGTATTCTCATCATAACTGAACAGAGTTAGCGAATTACATATTCAAAGAACGTATCTTAATATATGCAGAGAGTAATTCCCAATTTGCGTTACCACGTTGATCAAGGGAAGATTCCCCTTTGATCAAGAGAACTGGGAAATTGGAACGACGTGACTTCATTATGTATTGCTCCAGTCCATTTTTTTTTATTACAAGTCCCACATAATTTGCCTAAACATGCTAAAGAAATTAGTTTGCGTGTTGTTCATGATACGTATATCTATATATCTGTTTATTTATGCTTAGGGGGGCATTACCCTTCTGGCCAGGCACGCGTTCTATGCAAATTTGCACTCTGCATTTATACCTATCTATCAATAGGCATATATTTATATTTTATATTTACATATTCTATTTGTTATATATTTATATATACAATATATTTATATTTATTTATATATACAATATGTTTATATTATATATTTATATTATTTATTTATATATACAATATGTTTGTATTATATATTTATATTTATTTATATATACAATGTTTTTATTATATATTTATATTTAATATGTATATACATATATATATATATATATGTATATATATATATATATATGTATATACATATATATATATATATATATATATATGTATATACATATATATATATATATATATATATATATATATATATATATATATATATATATATATATATATATATATATATATATATATATATATATATATCAGGTTTGGTGGAAGAGGATGTCTTTGATAGAAGACATTGTAGAGGACGCATTAGGCAACCGACCCCTTAATGTTGGGATAACTGTGGGAAAGCAGAAGGATCTCTCTCTCTCTCTCTCTCTCTCTCTCTCTCTCTCTCTCATGAAATGGCTCCTGCCTTAAAATTCGACGCCCGTGACCAACGCAATTATTTCAGGAGTTGCATCCTGCAATGAAATTCTAGAAGTTTAGGAGGAGACCTAAAATGGTTGGTCTTGCAACTTTTTCATTCCTTTGATGACGGTCTTGGGAGAGTCTCGTTCTTTGGGTCTTAAAAAAGGAAGTGTCCTTGCAAGAGTAAAGTTGAGGGTGTAAAAACTGAAGATCAGGAGAAACAGAAGGGAGTGTATTTGTTTTCAAGTCATAATTTCTAGTTCTATATAATAAAGATCAAGTATCCGGTTATAGATAAAGATATAGATATATGAATATGTTTCCGGTCACGCTTAGCTTCAGTGCCATGCGTCTCTCCCTGTTCCTCTGTTAGGTGGGAGAGGGAGTAGTCATATCATGGTGAGAGGGGGGTAACATCCCCAGGGGAAAAGGAGAGGAGGTGAGAAGGGTTGAATCTGTGCGTTTGCATATCTTTATATATTTAACCGTCATTTTTTATGGGTCTCGTACACTAGTATGGGAATAAAACCGAAAAAATTAAAACATTCCATTTTGTAATAATCTCTCTCTCTCTCTCTCTCTCTCTCTCTCTCTCTCTCTCTCTCTCTCTCTCTCTCGCATAATGTTAAATATAAAGCAGAAATTTTGGACTTTCGCTGTATAAAAAGACCGCCCTATGAAAGTATAATAAATCATAATTTGTGAAGATGGGAGAAAGGGCTATTACTACATTAGCCTGCATAAAATTATGTGGAAAACATTTGACAATTACAATGAAATACATTGTATTACAATACAAGTATTAAGGAAGATGCTTCATAGTTGGTAGCTATAGAGGTAGTGCTCCGCCGCCCCCTGACCTTTCGGTATCCTAAAGTAAGCATGAATTCGGTCCTTTCCTTCCGGGGGCTGTGGTTGTGAAAGAAATTTTAAGAGCGCTGGAAAAGTTTTGATTGTTGGGTGGGGGATAGTCCACTTAGAAAAAATAGATTACACAAATAAAAAGTTCAAAGTTATTAATTATTAAAAATTACAAAAACCTTATTATAATTAAAATGTTCATCAGAACGTTATGGTAAATTATACTGTATATACCGAAAAATTTTTTCCCCATTGAGGGCCTAATATTAAATGAGATAATTTTCCGATTTAGTACATATTATATATATATATATATATATATATATATATATAACTGAAGAGACTGACACACTTAATGCATATAAGATCAACGTGTTATATTTATAGATCTATAAAGTGTGTCACTTATAAAAATATACATGCAAGGAGTGCGTCGTTTATTAATCTATATAAGAATCCTTAGTTAATTTGTCGAACAAAATTCGGGCTTGGAATAGCAAAAGCTAAAGTGGAGAAGGCATAATGTATGCTTTAGTTTGCTTTTGAGAAAATTTAACGGGCTTTGATGCAACAGTCTTTCACTAAGTTTAAAACATTGGATCATTATTTTCTTTCCTGCTCATATGTAATCTAGAAAATTTCAGCTCTCAACGTTTCACTCGTCAACATGTGATGGTTTGGAACTTTGCGTTGGATAATCCGACCCTGGTGACCTTTATTTATATGCATAAACATTGGCTTTTAGTATGTTGCACTCATGTGACTATGGGCATTGTATGCGATCCCTTATGACGTGACTCCGTCCGTATTGACATTAGGGTTTCTCTCCTGGGGTCCCGGCCATTTTTTAGAGGGTTAAACAATCCCGGGATTTTTCTCATTGTTCCGGGATTTGTTTGAAAATCATTACAAATTTCGTACTAAATATAGCCTAAAGACAGTGTCCTTATTTTTACTTTCACTGGTATAATTTTTTTTTTTGTTATTATCAACTGCAAAAAAATAAGTTAATTGCTAAGTTGAAAATTGCCAAAAAATTCGTACTAAATATTACTTACAAACAGTGTGCTTAATTTTACTTTTACTAATATAAAATTGTTTTTCATATTGTTATATCACCCATAAAAAGACATTCATATTAGTTTTGGAAAATCAGAATAGTATATAATTGAATGAACTCAAAATTTGATTTAATTTCCATTAACATTTAAGTAAGTAGTAATAAAAGAAAATACCAATACTACAAAGTATATTATACGATGTTATACTAAAGTTGTACATACTGTATATTTTACGGACAATTGATGAGGGATCCATTAATGAGCTACCAAAAAAACTCTGACTATAAACATCAGCCTTTATGAAGAACTGTATATCATTCTCTACATTGTGAGCTACTTTAATTAATATTATGCATTAACGATTCCATATAATGAATTATTAAATTAAAAAATGTCAATCCAACTGAAAATTCAATAGGCAACAAACCCTAAGGCTTTGCGGGTTGAAAAGCTGTTTAGGAAAAATTTAAAGAGAGAAAGACAGTAAAGTGTACATGAGTGTACTCTCATAATCTCATGCAGATAACTCGAGTGAAAGGGTAATGGAATACCATAGTTCAGTGGCTGTGACACTACCATACACTTGAAAACAATGGTTATATGGTTAATAGCCAGAGCAGCATTAAAAAAATGAGTCATAAAGGAAATTAATAAAAAGTACATTCCGGAAAATACCGGGATTATATAAAATTTCATTCATGAATCCCGGAGACAAACATATCCTCCAAAAATGAGAAACCTTATTTGGCATGTATTTAGCATGTGGCTTTTGATTTTTGTTCGAGTCTTTCCTAAAATCTATTTTTGACAAATGGTTCAGGTTTCACAAATTTTGGTATGACGCAGGAATAACGTGTTCGTAATGAATGATCAGTTTTAACATTATCACTCATTTAACTGCTTCAACCGGTTATTGAGACCAGTTACATAAGTGATGAATTTTCATTTAATATATTTAGTGTAAATATCTATTTATCCTAAGTTCTGATTTCTAACTTATTTTTTATCAATAAATATTTAGTATATACATAAATCTCCATCCCTTTGATAATAATAATCAACTGGTTATTTTAATGTCAATCGAAAGTTGCCTTTGAAACGTGTTGAAACAGACTCGTTTTTTTAAATTGTATCTCTCGTAAGACTTCCAGGCAAGCCCTATTCTGTAGGTCTTGCTTCCAAGGGACTATAGTTCTCAGTGTTATCGTCGGCGACCTGCACCTT
>NC_090725.1:282504267-282519267 GCF_036898095.1 Palaemon carinicauda
TCTTAGTGGTTGTGACCGCAGAACTTCCATTGATAGATTTTCTCTTGATATCGAACATTAACTGTTCCTGGAATCAAGGGTGGAGGTTTCGGAGGTGACATAGGCCTCCATGATAAGACACCAGAAACCATTGACCTGCTCCCCCAGGTCGTCCTTTGGTGGAGGAAATTTTTTGTCTAGTCATATGTTTGTGAATGTTCAGTGTTTCTACATTGAACAGCCCCTCGTATTTACTTTCCCATGGCGACATTTAAACCTTTAAACCTTTTCATTGCTGGTGATGTTTTTCTTTTTTTGGGCAGTGTTTATAGCTCTTGTAATAAACCTAAAAAAAAAATGTTTACTCCTTACCACCGATGCTTTTATTTGCAGCGAGAGTGAGAACATCCAGCTGTATCCGGGACAATAAATTAGGATTATATATCCGCCAGTGCTGAGTATGTTACGCTAGTATTACATGCTTCAAAAGCTGTACACTAAATATAGTTTTACGTCTTCAGTATTTTTTAATAAATCTTACTAGTTATATATCCAGTTTGCAACTAATTCGATTTAAATTTTTCTTGCTACTCCAAATATAATTCGTTAATTTTTTTCTGTTATTCGTATTATGAATAAGGATGTAGTTTATTAGAATTGTTTATCTGATAACTGTTCTAACTGTTCCTTG
Source organism: Palaemon carinicauda (assembly GCF_036898095.1). Classification (NCBI taxonomy): domain Eukaryota; kingdom Metazoa; phylum Arthropoda; class Malacostraca; order Decapoda; family Palaemonidae; genus Palaemon; species Palaemon carinicauda. The sequence goes on from NC_090725.1 coordinate 282,504,938, forward strand.
CTTCAAATATTGCATCTGTGGAAGTCATTAATTTTAAGTGTAATATAATCTGGTTCTCTGAAAGTATGTTGGATTTTATTTTGCAATTTTCCCTCCTACGGGCGGACCTTTGCTTTTATCAGAGCCTTTGCTTTTATCAGAATAAACTGAAATTTGCCTACGTGCGTTTACTCATGAAAAATATAAATGGTTAGTCTTTTGTAATCTTCGGAGGGTATAGGAATTTATTTTCAGAATATTATTATTATTATTATTTTAGGCAGGTTGAGTTAAAAGTAATGGCTGCATCGGCAGAGTTTATTTTCTTATCCAATTTTTCTATTTTCCGGATAAACCTCTTCTCTAGAGCGCTGCAATCAGCCACCAGACTTGAAAAATTCATCAGTCAGGGGAATGACAAAATCGGGAAGACTTCAAGTATATTCTCACAAAATAATAATAATAATAATAATTATTATTATTATTGTTATTATTATTATTATTATTGGATAAGTTATAACCCTAGTTGGAATAGCAGGATGTTTTAAGCCCAATGGCTCCAACGGAAAAATATCCCAGTGAGGAAGTAAATTAACTACATGAGAAGGGATAAATAATTATTATAAAGTAATATAAGATCAGTAACAACGGTAAAATAGCTTATTTAGAAATATTTCTTGGTTTGTGTAAGGGTTTTAGTTTAATTGCATCATTACTTTCATTTTCCTTTAGGCTTGATTGTAATCTCTAAGGAAACTAGATGTGGGAAGATTGTCTGCTCTTCCTTCCCGATGGGATGAAACGAAAATCGCATCTGGCGCCCTTACCACTCTCTCTCTCTCTCTCTCTCTCTCTCTCTCTCTCTCACACCTTGTCAGATTCTTCGTCATCTTTATGATTTTACCGATTTATATCCCTTTAAATTCATTTTTATCATACACTCTCTCTCTCTCTCTCTCTCTCTCTCTCTCTCTCTCTCTCTCTCTGGATTATACCCAGTTGATTGCACCGTCTATTCTCTCCGACTGAAGACAAGCTTATCTGGGAAATAAATGGAGGAGCTAAAATTTTTATTTTTATGTTTACACAGGTTGTTTTATCTATGATTGCAATCAACGAGTGTGGGAAAATTGCCTCATATGGATTTAACTGAGCAATTTTATTTCTCATTTTCTGGTGAGTTTATGTAAAGGTTCGCTTTTGTGAAGAAAGATGGTTATGAAATGCGTTGAAGGCCTGCCTTGATAACAGTAAAGGTGATTCGCCATGAAATTTTGTATGTTGCCTATTTTTGGAATGACCGAATTTTTACTCCATTTTAAGACAATTGATTGTGTGTTGAAAAATCCTTTCTATAAATATAGTTTAATCATTTTTTTTAGGTGATCTAATGCAGACATAACTAAGTAACTAAAAGTATCAAGATCTAGTTATTCCTATTTAGTTTCGTAGCAAGCACCCAATTAAATTAATATAATTTTTATCTAATAAAGATTTATTTTCATTCAAAGTGCATTTATAGATTCATAAATGTCAGATGGTATTAAGCATATAAAATTTTCACAGTAAAATTTAATTTATGTTGTCCACTGGAAGACTTAAATTTTAAATATAGGCCATTGTTTCCGTATAATTCCTTATGCTTTTAGTGATATTGCAGTCAGTACAAAACATCCGGAAATTATTCAGGAAAGAAACAAAGGAAAGGAAACGAGAGAGAGAGAGAGAGAGAGAGAGAGAGAGAGAGAGAGAGTTGGTGGGTGGGGGGAGGTAGTAAACAGAATGAATCGACACCCGCAATACGAGTTTCTTTCTCGGCCGCTAAACAAGGAAGAAATGTCTCTTTTCTTTTATTTTCCTTCGAAGAATTGGAAGGATTATTTTTAGCAAAGCGACTTCTCCACCAAAAACATTCCTGAGCGCTTGCGTGTGGGCGACCGGCATAAGAAAGTGTTGAAGAATTTTTTCTGTTCTCTTTTTTTTTTTTTTTTTTTTTTTTTTTTTGTGGGATGACGTTGAAGGTTGAGGGACAGAAGGATCTATTTCTGTCTTTCAGGATTTTGCGTCTTATCGTATTCATTTATGCAGACATTAGTGGTTATTCATACATTCAGGTGAATGAGCGTATACAGTGGATGCGTGTCATTTTCTTTATCAACAAAACTGTGATGAATAAACTGGTTTTCGTTTATGTAAACTAACCCGTATGTCGTCTTTTGTTTGATATGCTGTGATATTTATGGGATGCATTATGTACTTACTTTTATTATTATACATCAAAAGAAACTTCTTTTTTATATTCATATCTATTTTTATCTTTGCATAGTATGTTTGGGAGTATGTGGGTCAAGACTTATCATTGTGTAAACGTGCTTCTGTTTTGATGAAATTTTATCTTTTCTTATACAATTAGACTTGAGCATTCGTTATGTCATTAGCCGGTTTTAGCGGTAGTGAAGTAACCGGTATGTTCTCCTTAGTTTGACTTCGTATGACACTCATAAACATGAGAGTGTATCTGATAAAAATTGTCTGAAAGATATGATGAGGTCTCTTTCAAATTCCAAGTATTTGTTACCATTCCTGATGCCCACCTTTTGTAAAATCTCCCTGTTCACACATTACGCGTTATTTTGCCAATAAACAAACAAGCAACCAACCAAACCTTTCAAGAATTTAGAAAGTAATAAGAGCTTCAAAGATTCCCTGATAACAAGCAATTGTACGATTGCACAGAGCGAATTGGAATGAAGTAAAAATCGTTTAAGGATAAAGTAAACAGTTTCAAATTCCTAAATGCTAACCTGTAAAAGATCTGTTATAACAGAAGATGAAGAAAGGCAGCGTTAGGTGGAACATTTTAGTGAGGTCATGAATAGAAGATATGAAGGGAATAATTTGATTAATATACCTGAAGCTGAGGAAGACCTTGATGTGCTCAAGACTGAATTCAGTGCGTTTGAAGTCGAAGCTATCATTTATAAAAAAAAAAAAAAAAAAAAAAAAAAAAGAAAAAAAAAAAAAAAAAACACCCTGATGAGATGATATTGGCGGTAAATGAAGTGACTCCCAGAATACTTACAAGATTATTTTGTAGAATGTGACATGAACAGGTAAAACCTGATGAATGGGAGCTAGGAGTCTTGGTGAAAATGTTAATTGTTAATTGCAATAATTACAGAGGCATGCTACCTTCTGAGTATCCTGGTAGGATACAGGCTACCTTTTGAGTATCCCGGTAGGATACAAACTACATTGTAATATCCTGCTAGGTTACAAACTACTCTAACACCCATATTCTTACCTTTCGTCTCTATATACACTTTGTTGAATTACTTTTTACTTGGGTTACAAAGGCTTAATTTGAAAATTTTGAATCTCTTTATTTCCGTTCGTGCTTGACTTAAAATAACATACGATGTTCGTTGTTCTGTCTGCTTTGGCAATAAAGAGAATCACTAACGATTAAAGAGAGTTTTAGAGACGCATCAGGTACAACTTCAGCCAACTTTTCTTTTTCGTGAACTTCCGTTTCCTTGGAATTACCGGAGACTTTTAGGAAACTTTTTTCTCTTCCTTTTGCAAGTTAGGTTGACAAACGTAAATGCTATTGCGAATTCTTGCTTGGTTTTTCCTTCTTCATTAGTTACTTTGTTACCGATAACTTCTGATAAGCTTCTGGCTTTTACTTTATAAAAGTTTATGTTCTTAAATTTTCATTAATGTTACGATCATGGTTATAATATAAAAGATTTTAGTAACATTTTTGTTTCATTTTTTTTATTTGTTGTTGAAGAGTTAAAAGATTATTTGTTGTTGCTATTAGTTTTAAAAAAGAAAAATTTTACCCAAATATCCAGTTTATCAGTCAGCTGTAATATATAGAAAAAGCTTGGGTTTACAGTATTCTAAAAAGCATATTCATGTAATATCGTACATATTCAAATTCAAGTTTTTATTTCACGTAATACTTTCAGTTAAAAATAAAATAGAAAAAGCAGAGACTGATCGCCCAATTATTTACGAGCTGCATTCGAAATGCTCGCATCTTTTGAAGGAGTATCAGAGCTTATTGACTTGCATGTCTTTTCGGTCGACAGATGCTCAGAAATACCTGACAGTGAAATATTTCCTTTTTCCTTCTTTTCCCCACATTCCTACGAGAGGAATGGGTCGTCATCCTTCTTTTACCTTTATACCTTCCCCTCTCCTCTATTCCTCTTTCCCCTAAGGATCATCTTTCCGTTTTGGGGGTTTTATGATTTGATACTCTGGTCAGCCAACATAGAATTATATATGATTCTCTCTCTCTCTCTCTCTCTCTCTCTCTCTCTCTCTCTCTCTCTCTCAAGAATTTATTTGCTCTGGTTCCATTTGCATCAAAGGTTTAGGCGGAAGTATGTTTAGCGTATCTAAGCAGTTTGGATGGAACATGTTTCTTACATGAATTTTTTCCTTGAAATATGTTTATCATTATTTGTTACCGCTTTTATTTCACCATTATGAGTGAATGACACTATTCTACATGTAATAATAAGTCAATGTTAAGGGATCGAAGTAATTATATATATATATATATATATATGTGTGTATATATATATATATAATTAATATTTATATTTATATATATATATATATATATATATTATAATATATATAATATATATATTTATATATTTATGTATATATATATATATATATATATATATATACATATATATGTGTATATATATATATATATATATATTTACATATATATACATATATATATACATATATATATATATATATATATGTGGAAGGAAATTTACGAAGAAATTATTTTATAAATAACTCTGAAGACAAACAATTTTCCACGGAGGTTCCACAAGACATCAAGATCCGCCAAACCCACTCCAGACGAAGTCATTTCTCTAGGGCCTTCATTGGATGCCCAACGCAGCTCACGCTGGAAGGCTTTTCCATCATCCTTCGAATATAAAGTATTGAAAGGTTCGATGGTCCTTGATTCGTGTGTGTGTGTGTATATGTATATATATATATATATATATATATATATCATCTTACACCTTTATTCACATGTAAAGGGATGGCACCAATATTCTTGTCTTCTCACGGGTTTCTATGGGGTGAGACTGCTAGCCCCTTGCTCTTTATAGCGAGATGTATACTGAAATTTATGACGCCAACTGTACAGTACTTTGCAAACTCTTAAGTGTGTGTGCATGTAGCTAAATGCATGTTTTTTTAAAATAGTTATTCGTTCGTTTTTAACGAAAGCTGGTTTCTCGGCCGTTGCGCTATTACTGACAAACGGAGAACTTGAGTTTCTTATTTGTTTGACTGTCTGTCGCCCATTGTATGTCATGCTTGGCTTGTTATTGCGAAAAGTAGTTGAAGGGATTCCGGTCAAACCAAGTCGTACAGAAAGAGTACTCTGTAGGTCTTGGGTCAAACTTGGCAATCCTCTCAGGATAAGTGTTATTTTAGCCTAGGTGGCAAAGTACTGTAATGGGATATTATGTTGGAATATATTTACTGAAATTCTTGATGCAAATTTATTAACACATTTGTAAGAATTTTTGAGATTTTTTCATATTTAATAACCACTGATTTCCTTTGGAATGATTAACAATAAGACTTTTTTTTTCAGAAGCAGGTTGTCCTTTCGTTGTAAGCAAAATAGTTGCTTTGTTTTTAGTGATAGATAGGAATGCGTCTCTTGTTTGTAGTGACAGATACAAATGCGTCTCTTGTTTGTTGTGACACATAGGAATGCGCCTCTCGTGATGTTTGTTTGTGGCGCATACCTACAAGTGCCACGAACTTATGAGTTGCTACTTCATTGGTTTTTTCAAGGAAATTGCTGTTGCGTATGGTTGCTTTAATGAGTTTAACCTACTTATCATTGTGGTTGACTGACTGTTCGTCGTTTTAATTATGTGGCCAGTTCTGTTACTTGGTGTAATCCATTACATATAATCTCTCTCTCTCTCTCTCTCAGCGAAGAGCAAATGTAAAACCAAAGTCCTTGTAACATTCTCTCTCTCTCTCTCTCTCTCTCTCTCTCTCTCTCTCTCTCTCTCTCTCTCTCTCTCTCTCTCTCTCTCTCTCCCACAGTAGACTGATCAGATTTAACTGCATGTTGCTATAAAGCGTATATTTACTTTCTGAAAGTCATACGACAGCTACTAGCCTTATTGTTATGATGAGTCACGTTATGGATCAGCATTTGACCCGGTTTCTTTCAAGGTTACGGATGCTTTATTTTTTTTTATTTTTTTTTTTTTTTTTTTTTTTGGGGGGGGGGGGGGGTGTTCGGTGCTCTTATCTAGCCGTTCAATAACTTGACGGATGTCATTTCTCCGAATTCGTTTATCGTGCACTGCTTGGTGTTTTTTTTTAACGCTGCTTTGATGACATTTAATGTTTTGAAGATTTTTTTTATCGATTCCAAACTTTCGTATATAAGAGTATGTACAAAATGTCTTATTAAATCTTATTCACTAGATCTATGAAGATATATCGACCATGCAATGAAGGCTTTTCGTTATTCAGTTGTTTTTGGTAATCTGGATAAGCAATTAAATTAAGAATTAGCCTTTTCCACGCCAAGCAACAAACTCATTTTATGTCTTAGTATAAAGGGAATATTGAAATTGTTGTATTTCGTGGTTTCGTTTTTTTTTTATAAATCACAAATCAGAGTAGTCGTTAGGAAATGCTTAGCAGCGTTACATACAAACCTCGTCTTGTTTACGAGTTTCCTTTTCCAGTCTTTGTGAGGCCCATCACGTAGTGAAAGAAGCCAAACATAGTCACACACGTGTATTATATTATGTCAAAGAAGTTTGAAAATTCTCGTAAATTTTAGACGGATGTGGTATATCTTAAAAATAGAGGTATTATTAGAGCGTTCTCGATTTCTTACACAATTACTATCACAGCCTCAACTAGTCAAAACACATTAAAATTGTAATTTGTGTCAATTAAAAGGATTAGTGTTTTAATTCTCCTTGCTTAATATTTCCCCAATTTTTATAGCCTCGACTCTTTTAGGACGCAGATTTAACTATTGTTCGGGATAGTTAAGCTTCTTTCTTTCTCTCCATGTATTGAAGCCATCATGTGACAGAAGAAGAAGAAAGTTAACCTCCCTGTCGTAAAAAAAAAGAAGAAAAAACGTTTACCTGAAGTCAGAAATACGAGGCTTTATTTATGACCTTGTCAGACAACGGCAAAACTTTGCTTTTTTTAGAGAAAGGTTAACTTGCCTGGATTTCTGGTATTGTGGTTGGCGATCGATAGGTTAGAAATAAACGAGAGAGAGAGAGAGAGAGAGAGAGAGAGAGAGAGAGAGAGAGAGAGAGAGAGAGAGAGAGAGAGAGAGAGAGAGAGATTGGACCCTATGCATACCGATTATGAGCCATGTTTTGTTTACATAGGTTTTGTCGTGTATGTCTTGCAGGGTATGAGCGAGCTGTGCATTGTGTGAGAAAGTTTGACTTTGGAATCAGTGCTTACCAATCATAGTTCATGATGCCGCCTTGCACTGAATAGTAAGCTGGTTACGTATATTGGCTTAAACATACAACATTGGTCTGTTTGGGAGTTTGTGTTTGTGTAATTACTATATGAGCGGTGAGTTGCAGCTTCGCACGAAATTTAGAGGGCACGTCATCAGTATGTCAGTTCTTGTACAGTTTCAGTCTTGGGAATTTATGGCGTTTGTTAATTTAGATCCTCACTAATTGGTATTGCGTAATGAGAGATGTTTCATTAACCCATATGATATGGATCACTGCAGAAGCACTACTAGAGTCTCTCTCTCTCTCTCTCTCTCTCTCTCTCTCTCTCTCTCTCTCGTAATAGTCGGCATAAAGTGTAGGGTATAATTAATGGTACTTTTGGATTATAACGGTCAACACGAGTAACAATTCTGTTCCTGTATCAATTATGATTTCCCCCATTGGTTTATGATTTTTATCTTCTTGTCAATGTGTTTTTATAAAAGTCATTAAGACAAGTTATGTGATAGTTTTATGTTATCTAAATATGCATCTTCTTTTTAAAGGCGATCTGTGGATTCTTATTTACAATTGTCTTTAGTCTAAGTATGGGGCCAATACCTTCTTCCTGGAAAGAGGCACAAAAATATTTTATCTTCAAGGAAGAGATTTGTGGGGTTCACCGTGAAGAAGATGGTCGATCATCCTCTTGAAGAACAAACATTTTCAAGTCTTGCAAAACAGAAACATCAAGAGATTACTGAACCAAATTATGACAAATAGAAAGGAAACAGAATAATAGCTTCTGGAAAGACCTTGAGTAACCACTTTACAACTGGAAGAGGATCAGGAGATTTGGTTAAAACAGGATATTGATCAAACAAATCCCAATGGCTTAGTGTTTCATGAAATTCTTAAAGATAAAGGACAAACCATCAGAGATACGAAAAAAGTCACTTGTAGATTTTCACAATGGAAGCTATACGGGTGATCCGTAAATAAAGTTATATTCAAGCCAAGTAAGACTTAAAATAGGCTGAACAGCATTTCAGATGGGAAACGCGGGTTGAAACAATATGGTGAAAGGAAGGATGGGCCAAATTACTTCAGCTCATATTTCCTAGAGAAAAGCTCAGTGCAATATTTCAACAGTTAAGAAAACAAGACGTCTACGCTTGGGAGATACTTCCTATGCACACTCCCCGATAAACCTTGCAGAAAAGCCAACAGTCCCATGCATTGCCAAACTAAAGGTGCAAGGACCCAATAGACAATATGTGTACAGAATATTGAGAAGTGTTGTGTATCAGAAAGAGAGGTACAATCCGTTGGAATCCCTGGAGAGAACAGTTGGCCTAAATATAAGGGCGAACATGCATGTTCTTTTTACTAAGAGAGCAAACTGTAGGTCCGTCACGATGGAAGATTGGAGGAATATTGATCTGAATATGGTACATGCACACACACACACACACACATATATATATATATATATATACATATATATATATTATATATATATATGTGTGTGTGTGTGTGTGTGTATTGGTTGTGTATTATGTTCTTGATATACAGTATTTGTATTATTTTCTTCATACGAGTTTTATACAACACTATTAAGAAACGCAATATTTTTGAAATAGTGATTCTTTCCGGTAGTCCATGCAGTGTCTTTCTTTTACTTAGGATATAAATTCCCAAGTTACATCATTTCTAAGATCAGTTTTCCTCTAAGATCTTATATAAGCGTGTTTGGTATGAGGTCTTTGTTTCTACTTCATAAATCTGTCCTGATTCTAGATTCGAAAGCGATTTTTCCCCTCAGAGAAGAATAGGAGGACGAAAGGGGAGAACGAAGAAGAAAGGAAATAGATTACAGAAGGTAGAGAAGAAGAACTGTTTTTTTTTTAGGAGAATCTGCTGGACTCCATGACAGGGCCGACAAGATTCATGAGCCATGATTTGCCTTTGGCTGCCAAGAATCGTATAAAGCTGGAATGCAAGTGACGGAGGCTGAACCCATAGAATAAGATTGGATGGCATACATATAAAACTGAGTAAGCAAAAAGTAAAATTGTGTGTATGTATATATATATATATATATATATATAAATATATATATATATATATCACGATCGCCATTGCTAGTCCACTGCAGGACAAAATCATCGGACATGTCCCTCCACGCGCGTTTGTTTATGGTCTTTACCTGCCAGCAAATTTTCTCAGCTCGTCAAAATATATATATATATATATATATATTATATATATATATATATGCATATGTATATGTATATATGTATATGTATATATATGTGTGTATATATATGTATATATATATATTATATATATATATATGTATATATATATTATATAATATATATATATATATATAATATATATATATATATATATATATATATATATATATATATATACATATATATATATATATATATATACACAGTATATTGACGAGCCAAGAAAATTTGCGGGTGGGTATAGACTGGCATAGAAAGACCATAAACAGACACGTGTGGAGGGACATGTCTGATGACTTTGTCCTGCAGAAGACTAGCAATGGTGATTGTGATGATAAATATATATATATATATATATATATAATATATATATATATATATATATGTATATATATACATACATATATATATATAATACATACATACATACATACATACATACATACATATATACATATATATATATATATATATATATAATATATATAATACATACATACATACATACATATAAAGTTTTAGAACATAAGCTTATTACAACTCAAAGAGCTATGGAAAGAATAAAAATGAGATTACCACCAGGAGACAAAAGAGAAAATGGATACGAGAGCAAACTAAAGTAAAGGATATTTTAAGACGTAAGAAAAATAAATGGACAAGGGGAGGAGATATAATGAGTACGACAGACAATAGATGGCCATTAAGAATAACAGAATGGGTCCTAGAGATTGTAAAAGCAGCAGGAGAAGGAAGAGAAGACGATGGATTGACAAACTAAGAAAGTTTGCAGGCGTGGACTGACACAAAGATTATAAACACACGCAAGTGGAAGGACATATCTGAGGTCTTTGTTCGGCAGTAGACTAGTAACGGCTGATGATGATATGTATATGTATGTAATAGATAGGTGTGACTTCACAAAATGTCATGGCCGTATTTACATTCATATCCATTTAATTAATGATGAACAAAGAACCAATATCCTTAAGATACTTTTTTTTTAACATTAGTGACTTAGTTTTACGTTTAATCAGAACCCTTATCAGAAATATGTCGATATTTCTCTTACAAAGAATTCAATTCTTTGATCTTTTTATATTTTGAGTAGATGGTATTTCTTCCATTCATCTAATGTTTTCCAAATTGGAACTTAAAATAGCCTACTGTCGCTTTACCTTCATATACTGTCGCCTTTTATGCTCGCCATCATTTCGAATATGCTTTGTTGGAGGAGTATTCTAAATATTTAATTGAAATATCCCATCTTCCGACTCTTCATAAACCATAAGAGCACAAATGAGTAGAAAAGAACTCGAGTTTGTATATATTTATATATATATATATATATATATATATTTATATATATTATATATATATATATATATATATATATTTAGTATATATATATATATATATATATATATAATATATATATTTATATATATATATATATATATGATAAGGTAACTGGAAATCTCAAGGGCTCCTCTTATTTCATTGTTAACAATTGCAAATCACTTCCACGAAGACCAGTCTTTTGAATAATCTTTTGATATTTTCAACAAAATTGTGCTCCTACCGTGGGTGCTTATATACTCGATGGTTCACTTCTCACTGCCTTACTTATCTCTGCTTCTCCGGGGAGTCACGTCTCGAAGTTTATATTTCATGTGTAACAGTTACTTCCTGATGCTTGATTTTATCTTTCTGGCTCCTTTTACCCTTGACGTTTCCTCTTCTAAAACATTCTTTTATATTTTCTTCATTTTTACAAGAAAGAATCCCATTCACCTGTCTTTATCTTAAGCTTTCTGTCAACAGATAGTATTGTATCGCCAGCAAGCACCAACCCTTTCTTATCCACAATCTTGCCCTTGTAGCATCTGTTCTTGTTTTGACTTAGCTCATTATTCCTTTAACGTCGTTGAACTTATAGCCTAGAATTCTACGCACATCTATTTTACCTAAACTCTTATCTCGCTTTTGATGTAATGATTAAAATTATTCATACAACCTGACAAATTTACCCAGTACAGTATCTTCCTTAATTTTATCAATATTCTATCAATGAAATTAATTGAAATATCTCTTCCATAACTTGAGATTTTAATTTATACCTGACTGGTGTGCAGTATGAGCAAGTCTCCAATTGATGTAATGTTATAAGTCAGGCGGTTCCTTTTTGTAATATGAACTACAAATCGTATTAAATTACCATCCACCATACATCCCCAGCTCTCCGTACAGTATATGGGTGTGTTTCAAGACAAATGTACAAGGATTCATGTATTATTTCATATTTTACGAATGCTTGTAGGTAGTTAGTTGAATAACTATATATCATCTTTACATTTCAGTATTTTTAAAATTTATAAATGGTTGACTTCCTTTATTTGCTGAAAAGATAATTTAATATTATCTAAAATAGCATTAAACCTTCCCAACTTCTTGCAACGTTATAATCATACATCTCGATTTGGGTACGATATGAAGGCAACGAATAATCATCCTTCGAGGGACTTAAGTCGAAGGCAATGAACTTATCGATTTCTTAATCCCCGGAGTCAATTCAGAAAGCAGCTAGGAAGAGTCACGTTTTAATTCATGTTGCTCGGAGAGAGAGAGAGAGAGAGAGAGAGAGAGAGAGAGAGAGAGAGAGAGAGAGAGGAGGGGGGGGGGGGGTATTTAACAAAGTTTTTCTTTTACATATGCAACAACAAAATCTTTATGCGATGTGTAAAACGAAAGGAAAATAGAGAGTGAGAATGTGAAACGGGGACAGAGAGAGAGAGGAGAGCGAGAGAGAGAGAGAGAGAGAGAGAGAGAGAGAGAGAGAGAGAGAGAGAGAGAGAGAGAGAGAGAGTGGCTATCAGACTATCGCTTGACTTACAGTGCCTGAGTCACTGTATGACTCATCTTCATTTACCCATCGACCACCATCCTTTTTTCAAGTCATGTGTTGGCTCCACTGGATGAATCGCCTTTGGCTCTCCCGTTCGAAAGCTTCTGGCTCCCCTCCCTTCCTTAGCCTTTCCCAGTTGCAGATCAATGTGCAAGGAATAGAGCCAATGAGTAAGGGGTTGATGGGGGAGGGAATGTCTCCCGTAAGACGCTCGTACCTTTGCTGCTTGGTTGTCGGGAAAAGTTGGGTGGTGGGGAATCTTCTTCTTTCATGAATGGTTACAAAAAGAATTTTTTTTCTGACAGTTAATACTCTACGCTTTTCCCCTATATTTTTTTTTTACACAGGTAATCTGTTCTTTATAACTCTTCTCGTGTTCGTTATGCATAAGTTGTAAATAATGGACATGACTTTCAAGATCTAGCTCATGATTTAGTAAAAATAATGAAAAAAAAAATGGGTTCATAAATAGGGAGCTCATAGCTATATTATCGATAAGTTTGTGTTTTTTTAGGAAGTATTTTAATTGAAATAAGCTTCATTGGGAGAAATTGACATGCTGCCAGTTTGTAGAAATATTTTCAATAAGATTTGCTCCTAGGAATATTTTCAATATTGAATTGGAATTCCCCTTCTCTTCAACTCTGCTACGTAGCCCTGAAAACCATGATGATGATAAAAGAATTTCATAACAAAGAAGAAGAACAAATTTTACCATTCCAGCGATATTCCTAAATATTATTTAAGTTAAGGTACATGAGACAATACTTTAGTTGTAAACAAAAACTCCCTCACAGTGAAATAAATACATCGGGTCTTCGAGTGACAAAACGTACTCTCTCACAGACAGACAAAGGGGTCCAGCAAAGAGTCAGAGGTGGTGGGGGAAGGGCTTGGCAGGCTCACGTAAATTATGTTACTCCATGCAAAATAAGATTACAAGGGTGAGTTTGCATAAGAGCAAAGGTTGTTTGCTGGCTCAGGTCATCAGGAGCTTTAAGCCCCTCTATGTTTTCTCTTTACTTTTTATGCTCCGAGATTTACACACACTTTTGGGAGATATTTCGTCGGCATTTGTACGGTCAAGTGGTATGTGTCTTAGAATATTTTGAGCATTTTTTCCTCTTACATAACATAGGCATTGAAAAAAGATAAAAGGGGATATTTAGATGCGTGTGCCAAATTCTTAAAAATAATGCTTTTATTTGAATAAAAGTCGCTGAACTAAAGATAAGAAAGGAAGCGTCAAAAGAAGTTTAAGTGATCATAGAATTACCAAGCAAAAAATGTTTTAACTGAAATGCGGAACTATAGTATTACTGACACGGGAGGATTCTGATATCAAGATTAGGCGGATGCAGAAATAATTTATTTCCTGAAAGTAAACTGTCCATTAATCTTAGTTATTAATCATTAACAGATTTAATGAAAACAATTACAAGTAATTTTGCCGCATTTAAGATTTAATGAGATGACGACCCTTTCGTGTTGCTATTAACACCAGTTTCTTATGAAGTGTCTGGACAATATTCCGCTAGGTAGTGTATAGAGTTAAAAGATAGGTTACATCAAGAGCAATCAGAGATTTTAGACCTCCGTCAATGAATATTTACTATATTTAACTAAAGTCCACGGACATTGTCCACCTCGTTTAACATGCTGACTGTACAGTAGATGGTG
>NC_090725.1:282524267-282535751 GCF_036898095.1 Palaemon carinicauda
TATATATATATATATATATATATATATATATATATATATATATATATATATATATGTGTGTGTGTGTGTGTGTGTGTGTGTGTGTGTGTGTGTGTGTTTGTGTTAAATACATTGTATGAAACCCAGGAGCCCTTGTTAATTCCTACTGCACCTAGTTGTTATTTCAGTAAAGTTGCAGTGGCAATAACTAAGTATCCTGCCGCACGACTTTTTCCTCATGGATTAGAGAGAAAGGAATGGTGTTCAAATTGGATCCTGGAAATGCTTAAAGGGAATTTGCAATTATTTTCTATTTCTATTTTTTCGGGAAAATAGATTTCCTCCGATCGTGAAAGAACAAGGCCTACATGGATGAGAACTATGAAGCGTGAAGTAAGGGATGATGAATGTAGAGGTATTGATTTAAAAGTTTAAGATGGAGACGACTGGCGAAATCTAATAGAGGCCCTTTGCCTCAATAGGCGTAGGAGGAGATGATGATGATGATCGTGGAAGTGGGTCTACTAATTGGGAGGATTCTCTCTCTCTCTCTCTCTCTCTCTCTCTCTCTCTCTCTCTCTCTCTCTCTCTCTCTCTCTCTGGCTGTATGTATTAACCTTTTTCCATCCGTGCAAACAAGCTATTGAATTATAGAACGGTAAACCCCGACTTACGTTTTTATTTTTGCCTCGTTGCTCTGCCAGTAACTTTCACTATTTGCTACTTGATATATTTGAGAAGAAAATTGCCAGGAAGTGAAATGTAATGTGTTGGTGTTAATGATATTACTTAAAGATAATAAATTAGTCATGCAGATTATACACCGATGAGGAAACCAGTTAAGTCACCAACTATAACTATGACTTCAGGGTCCTAGGTATTCAGTAATTTCACTGCTGCCTATATTACTGATAATGATGATATTACTGCAAGTACCAAAGAGGCAATGAATTGAATGAGTTGACCGATATATTGAAGAGCAAAAATGAAGCTTAGATTTTCAGAACTTGTGTCATTATCTTGGAATTTTACACCTCTTGAAGATTGGGTCATCTTAAGGGGAATTAGGAACCGTTTATCCCTAGAGCCATCTTAAGTCAGAATGAAGAGACGCATAGCATATATTAGAAGTTGGGGAAGAAGGAAGGATAATTAAGTAGGACTGAAAAAGATACATTGATTTTTGGAAAAGTTTTGCACTCCACATGCCGTATATCGTCATCATTGTATTTCCATAGTTTATCTTGCTGTGAAAACTTGCCCATCACGGAAGGCATGTTTATTGCGAATAATAATAATAATCAGGATTGATTATAACAAATCTCAAGTGTTGGAGTATGACTAACAGATCTTTGACGGAAACGAGGAAAGAAGAGATTGAATGCTCGTTTCAGTGGGATATGGGAGAGGGTTTTTGAATGACGTCACTCAAAGGAAGGAGCCTGAAGAGGGGGGGGGGGGGGGCAGGTAATAGGGTAACTTTAGCCGCTTCGTCGACACAAGGATGAAATTTAATGAAATTTCCGCCTGGATTCACCTTCGCAATAACCACATGATGTATCTTATATATTTTTGCATTTGCTGTTTGTACACACATTTTCCATGTTGCTCGTTTTCTATTTTGCTATTGTTTTGTCGTTGTTATACTGTTATTGCATATTCCAATTTTGTAAGAAAAGCTTTACTATAAATACAAATGTAAGCTTTCTTTCAAGTCATTAATGAAAAGATTGTTATTATCTTTCCAAATAAGGATTGGAAGGAAAATTGAAACATTGCTCAAAGACAACGTTTATAAATTTATATTTAACATTTTTTTACATTAGCGTAAATAAATTATGCACTTGTTAGTTAACTAATTGTGAGACAGAGGAGCATGAATTGGAACAGTAAAATCTATAGATAGCCATTACCCAAGGAAAACGTATATATATATATATATATATATATATATATATATATATATATATATATAAATATATATAATATATATATAATATATATATACACGTTTTCCTTGGGTAATGGCTATCTATAGATTTTACTGTTCCAATTCATGCTCCTCTGTCTCACAATTAGTTAACTAACAAGGGCATAATTTATTTACGGTAATGTAAAAAAATGTTATAATATATATATATATATATATATATATATAATATATATATAATAAGTAAGTAAGTAAGTAAGTAAGTAAGTAAGTAAGTAAGTAGAATACAAATGGTTACAAATTTTTGAAAAAGGGGCACAGAAAGGTTCGTAGAGTTAAAAAGCACGTTACAGTCTTAGCGATCATTAACAGCATTTCACGGTTGTTTGTTTACATCTTTTAACAATTCCTTAACAATAGTTACATTGTTTTTTAAATAATATTGTAAAAAACAATGTAACTATTGTTAAGGAATTGTTAAAAGATATAAACAAACAACAGTGAAATGCTGTTAATGATCGCTAAGACTGTAACGGGCTTTTTAACTCTACGAACCTTTCTGTACCTCTTTTTCAAAAATTTGTAACCATTTGTATTCTGAAGAGGAAGGGAGGTGGTCCCTTCGAAAGCTAAATAAATTCAACTTTTCATACATCGTGGGTTATTTTATTTATCATAAATACACGGAAAATTGTGTATTAAAATATATATATATATATATATATATATATATATATATATATATATATATATATATATATATATATATATATTATATATATACCACTAACGCCGCAAATTACGCGTCACTTTGGTACAATATGTATTTAGATTTTGATGCTGCTTTTTTTTTTTTTTATATATATCCTATGCATCATGTCTTGAAAGCGTATGGCAGACTTGTGATGGCAGTGTGCAGGCCAACTACAGGAATAAAATACTAGTACTGTAAAAGTGAGGTACACTACTGTATAAAGTACAGATGTTTGTGTGTATAGGGTATAGTAATTTATGATTGGTATGGGACTGATTCTCCTTTTTTAAGGTATATTATACTTATACAGATGTTAGGTATATAAAACACGACTGGCTTACGACGAAAATCAAAGTACACCATGTGGTAGGAACAAATTCCCTTCATGCATGTACTATATATATGAATTATGTGTGTGTATCTCTTCTACATTATAGAGCTTGTGTCTGGCTATGAATATATAAATATATTTCTCTCCGGTCACGCTCAGACCGCCCTGTCCCTTGGGTAGTGGAAAGAGGGTTTAGTCCTACCCTGGTGAGAAGGGATTGCATGTGTGTGCATATCTATGAGTGTTTAGCAGTTATTTTTGACGGGTCGCGTACACTGGTATCAAGTTCTAACAAGTTTCATATGAAAGCTCTTTCTTTCAAAATTTTTATACCCTAAAATGTGTCCTTGCGTCAAAGCACGTAAAATGTAAAGCCCTTCATTTTATAGAAAAATAATATTTGCTATTTTGAGTGAAAAAACATGCTTGAATAGTGTTTTAAGTCAATACACCTTCCTTGAATCGTAATATCAAGAACAACAGTATTATTACTAATGAAATATTAAATAATAATATGAATATTATTGTTAGTGCAAACTATTAGCAAAATAGTAATACTATAAAGTTATATATATATATATATATATATATATATATATATATATAGTATATATATATATATATATATATATATGTGTATATATATATATATATGTATATATATATATATGTATATATATATATATTGTATATATATATATATATGTATATATATATGTATATATATATGTATATATATATATATATATATATATATATATGCTTTCATGTTATTGAATATCTGATGAAGAATTAGTATCCGGTAAAATAACCATATGGGGATTTTGTAAATTATTCCCTTAATTCGGTCATTATTTTTAACGACATATATCAGCTCTCTTTTTTTATTTATTTGTTATTATTTTTCTCGTGAAGTAAAAGAATGACCAAGGAATGGGAATACAGAAAGACAATGGCATCCATGCGTGGAAAAAAGCCTTTCTCAGTTATGCAAATTGGAATTAGGAACCTGGGAATTCGCCCATTTGAACCTTATTTTTAGGGGCTGGTGGTGACGTTTGTAATGGAGTTGTTAGATTATTATTATCATTGTTGTTGTTGTTGTTGTTGATTCTTGCTGCATTTGTTACTACTATTGCACCCCTATCTTAAAAAACTATAGTAGTATGTATTATTGTTATTATTGTTGTTGTTACTGCTATTGGACCCTTATCGTAAAAAATAGTAATATATGATGGGCCGAGAGAGAGAGAGAGAGAGAGAGAGAGAGAGAGAGAGAGAGAGAGAGAGAGAGAGAGAGAATGGAAGATACTGAATATATTGAGATCTTAGTTTTTGTTGCTGTTTTTTCTTTCAAACTTTATTCGTTATCCCGAGAATGATGTAGAACAGTGATTGCTTATTCACTTGTATGCATAAGCATTCCCTTTACTGGATATTTGTTTTTCTTTTTTCCTACCATAACCTCTTCAAAAAGAAAAATTCATATGGTGTGGATAATATATGTTGAAATTTGTGAGTATGTTTGTGCATTTATGTATGTCTGAAGTCTGTGTTCTTGTCTTACCCATCAAAATGTTTTCACTTATAACTACAGGAAAATTATCTACCCCAGCTCATTAGTCGTCGTCTTATTTTAATTGAAGATAATTATTCAATTAGAGAAGACTAATTTACCTCGATGTTTACTGGCTAACAAAAACTTCTTGGGTTTTTTTTATTAGAGTAAATATCCACACCACTATCCTTTTGCTTAACGGGAATGAAAAAGCTTGAAAAAGACAAAGTGCATTGTGAACTCGTACATCTCTCTCTCTCTCTCTCTCTCTCTCTCTCTCTCTCTCTCTCTCTCTCTCTCATATCTACAAACTGGATGACTAAGGGGACAGCTAATAGAGACCTTCAAAATTCTTGAAGGAACAACATTTGTAGACTATGACAGTACCTTCACACCTAGCACAAATCAGTCTAGAGGTAACGATCACTGAATTTAAAGATACGACACAACTCAATGTGGAAACGTCTTTACGTACAAAATACATTTAAATGGAGCAGACTTCCAGCGGATGTAGTAAACAGTAAAACGGTAAACGAATTCAAGTGCAAGCTAGACATGACCATAAAAACTCTAAACAAATTATTTCGCTCTACCCAAGAGCAAGTGGAGCTCCGCGGATGGACTAAAAAATCTTAGACTTCCAAAACCCCTCTCTCTCTCTCTCTCTCTCTCTCTCTCTCTCTCTCTCTCTCTCTCTCTCTCTCTCTCTCTCTCTCTCTCTCTCATGATACATCCAAGGAGGTTGAATGTATTTGACCTCCTTGGATACATCAGGTAATTACTCCTACTTTCAGCCAAGCCACAGCTGCCCACTGCATGGGTAGTCAGTTTATTCCAGGTACCTGTTAGGGTTTTCATTGTTACCAGAGGCACTTAGTGTCCTGGAGCATCAGCTCATAACCTTGTTTATTGTTTTTTTTTTTCCTGGAGATGAGAATGCAGACAATATTCAGGAGATTTTGTCAAGATTCCAGGTATATATTTAAATGGCGGATTGTCAGATCTAAGGTACAAGGTATTTTTTTTATTAATTATATGGGAATTATTTATGATATTTGGCTCTTAAGATAATATTAGTTATTGCTTTTTGAGTCTTCGATTCCCGTAGTTTTATTATTATTATTATTATTATTGATTATTATTATTATTATTATTATTATTATTATTATTATTATTATTATTATTATCATTATTAGTATAGGTGTTATTATTATTGTTAATACATTGGAAATTTGGTTCTGTTTTATGTTGGCATTTACCGATACAATTGTCCTTCCCACACGACCAGGCTGTCATGAGCAATATATTACTCATGAGTCCTGCAGTGAAAGAACACTAACTCCGTATGTGGTCACCATCGATTTCCTAACGGGGCTGAGAAATTTCTCAAAAATCATTTCAGTGATATATTTAGGTAGTAGGTTGGCCAAGGCACCAGTAACAAGTCAAGATATTACCGCTAGAGAGTTATTGGGTCCTTTGACTGGCCAGACATTACTACATTGGATCCCTCTCTCTGGTTGCGGCTCATTTCATCTTTGCCGACACATATACAGAATAGTCTGTCCTATACTTTACACATTCTTCTCTTTCCTCCTACACCTAACAACACTGAGATTACCAAACACTTCTTCTTTGCTCAAGAGGTTAACTACTGCACTGTAATTGTTCAGTGGCTAATTTCCTCTTGGCAAGGGTAGAAGAGAATCTTTAGTTATGGCAAGCAGCTCTTCTAGGAGGATGACACTCCAAAATTTAACCATTGTTCTCTATTCTTGGGTAGTGCTGTAGCCTCTGCACCATGGTCTTCCACTGTCTTGGATTAGATATCTCTTGTTTGAGGGTACATCGGACACGCAATTCTATCTTGTTTTTCTTCCTCTTGCTATTTTCAAGTTTTGATCTTCTTTTTATTTTAAAGATTTTAGAGTTTAGATATGAAAGATTTATTTTGATGTTATTATTGTTCTTAAACTTCTGTATCTTTTCCTTATTCCCTTTCCTCACTGGGCTATTTTCCTTATTAGAGTCCTTGGGCTTATTGCATCCCGCTTTTCCAACCATGGTTGTAGCTTAGCAAGTAATAATGATGATAATGATAAATAATAATATAATAGTAGTAATAATAATAATGGAACTATATTTTTTATAAAAATTAAAAATAATCTCTTGTTTTTTAAAAATGGTAAAATTCCCTTCGTTTATTTAAACGTACGAAATTCCTTGCTTCCAAAGGCATATGTTTTTGTACAAACATATCTTTACATATCATTATGATATGTTTTTTGCTGTTAACTTTAGGTGATATAATATTCAGGTTCCACTTCTTGTTTACCCGGAGATAAAATTTTTGAAATATATTAAGCTCATCGTAATCGATAGAATTATTGGAAGTGATATAAAATGCCATGAGATCTGAATGTGACTCAGGTTTTACTAGTTTAGCAATAAGTTGCCCGGTTAATCTCGTGTATATATATATATATATATATATATAATGTAATTTTACGTTCATGGGGGATATTTTCTCCGAATTATGTACGCAAAACGTACATAATTCGGAGGAAATATCCCCCATGAACGTAAAATTACATTATATATATATATATATATATGTAATATATATGTATATATATATATATATATAGATACATATATATTACATATATATATATACATATATATTACATATATATATATATATATATATGTATATATATATGTATATATATATGTATGTATATATATATATATATATATACATATATATATATGTATGTATATATATATATATATATACATATATATATATGTATGTATATATATATATATATATAGTGTGTATGTGTGTGTGTGTGTTTTATATGTATATTTGTTTCTTTTCCTATCAAAGAAAAATAAATAAAAATTTCAGTCGAGCATTCTCGAAGGAATTTTTCAACCTTAGGGGTTTGCTTTTAGGGTTCTGGAAACTGCCTGGAAGCTGCACTTTGCATGGCATGTTTGTGTACGTGGGCAAGCGTGCGTGCTTCCATGCGACTCTGCCTCTGCCTTGCCATTGGGATATTTTGAGGGCAAGCAGTTTGCACCGTACCTTTGGCGTTATGACACATATTTGTTGCCCATGATTTTGCCTTTTCGAGTTTCCCCTCTGTATTTCCAAGTGGAATTTAGCATTTCTTGCTTCAAGTTGTCGGTTTATATATATTTATATGTATTCTGAGGGATGTCATTTGTAATATTTATGATTTAGATTTTTTTATTGTATTTTTGTTTTTCATTACCGTTGATGATTGAATTTCATAAAAATCAATAGAGGTTTCTGTTTTATTGTCATCCATATACAGTATTTCGTTTTCCTACTTTCCTCAAAGAAATAAATTACTTAGATGCTATTCTTACGTTTCAAAAGTATTTTTTTTATTTAAAGGAATGCTGATTAAACAGTCGATCATATGGTCAGCGATGTAGAAATTTTTGTATTATCGTTATTGTCATCAACACCAGACACAATTATCGTTCAATCCTGAGCACCAGATTGATGAGACAGTTTTTCAAGTTTTAAAGCCATATCTATCGCCCTCTATACTAAAAAGCCGATATAAGTCTTATCGATGTAAGATGTACTATGAAAGAATCGTCAGTTCCTATGTTATCGAAGAATTTCATCTGAAGGATCATTTGATAGTTAATTGCACTGGTGCTTGATACCTCGACGCCGCATTCCATCCAGTCTATCATTCAATCAATCACTCGAGATTTGGGGGGGGGGGGTTGGAGAGACTGATAGAGTCATTTACCAATTATGCTGTCTTTAAATGACAATTGAATATCGTTCAAATCGAGTGCTTTTCATTAGGTTGTTAGACTCCATGGCTGTCTTCTCTACCTTCGAGTGTCGAATACTGGCGAGGAAATGTCAAAGAATAGACGCAGACTTGCTGTTAATAGACTTTGGAATTTTATTCTGCTGAAACTCTTTATGTATATACATGTATATATATATATATATATATATATACATATATATATATATGTATAATATATTAGAAAGAAATAATTGACGCCATTGGTTAGCTTCACGATGCAAGTTAGTTTTGTAAACCAGGGCATCGTTACATATATATCAAATCTCCTTTCATCTTTAATTGGTATTCATGAAATTAAGGATGTACAAGATATAGTCATGGCTGTAAACTAACTCTCTCTCTCTCTCTCTCTCTCTCTCTCTCTCTCTCTCTCTCATGGCAAAATGCAAATTTTGTTATATATGCTGTTGTTCCCGTATTTATATTCATGTGTATGCACGTCTTCTTGAGTTAAAAAAAAAAAAAAACGTGAATATTCATGGACACGGGTAACGTTGCTTTCAGGAGTTATCTTTTTGAAATGGCTTTCAAAACCACCACTTTTTGGTCCTCCCATTCCCCCTCCAAGTTTTACATCCCTTTCGTACACTACTTCAATCTTCTTCCCTCTCCTTTCTCTTTGCCAAGTGACAAATTCTTTTCCTCATGGCTTATGTCGACTTCCAATTCGAGAGACATTATTTTGCTAATTTTTTTTCGCATTTCCGTAATTTGTGTTGGTGCTATGACTTAGGTGTCTTTGTTTTTCCTAATAGTACTCTATATATGCATATATATTTTTCCCCTCTACGAACTGTTTTTCCCTTAGATATTAGACTTCTAGAGGGTGTTTTCTCTACGGTTTTCCAAAAGTAGGCTATATTTTGGATGACCTTCCTGGTTCTACGGCTTGTCACAAGTATGTTTTTGTTGTTCTCCATTTAAATATTTGCGAGACCCACCACTGTTTAACTTCCTTGATCGGAGGATCATTAGTATTTCGTCACGATCTGGTATTACAAACGTCTTTAGAAAGTGATAGCGACGTCATGGCGCCTTGATTTCACTCTAATGTGCTTTACGTCAAGACTAAAATGATTATGTCCATTACCTCTTTAGATTCGTGCATTGGACTGCGATTTTAGACGCTGGTGTATTCATGTTCGTAACCACAAATCACTTGAGTGCGAGGATTTCTGTTTCTAATAAATCATTGATTGTGGTATTGGCGTTATACTAAATAGTTTAAAGGACAGGGGAGATTTTATGTTAATCTTATATTCTTTCTTGTATTTAAAGTTGTTCAGGCACTCTCTCTCTCTCTCTCTCTCTCTCTCTCTCTCTCTCTCTCAGGTAAAGGATAGCATTTATTGGATGTATATTGAGAGGGAATCCATTTAACTGAGGTCATGTTGGTAGCTTTCGTGACTCATGGCATTTGATTGGATTATTGCATGAACCAGGACATGATTTGATAGAGTCTTAGTCTTCCATCCATCCTTTTTTTTTTTTTTCCTCTTTCCACTATTACCCTCCCCCCTCCTCCTTAGCCTATGTAAGTACACTATGTCATATTAGCTGTGTAGTTTTATTATGGCATTAAAGGTTTTGAATACTGATTTTGGCGTCGCTGGGTACTAGGAAATTTGCACCTTTTTAATATTAGAGTTCATTCCTAAAATAGATCGAAGTCTTTTTTTCTTTCTTTCTTTCTTTTTTTTCTTTCCGCTCTTGTCATGCTGTTCTAACTACTTTAATACTTGAATTGTAATGTATAATAATTCTATCCTCGTATTAGGTGTACTTGTTCTTGAACCTAGGATTTGGAATAGCTTGCCAAATTTATATAGTACCACCAGATCGGAATCCTAAAATTGTATAGAAATAAGA
Source organism: Palaemon carinicauda (assembly GCF_036898095.1). Taxonomy (NCBI): domain Eukaryota; kingdom Metazoa; phylum Arthropoda; class Malacostraca; order Decapoda; family Palaemonidae; genus Palaemon; species Palaemon carinicauda. The sequence continues at coordinate 282,534,558 of NC_090725.1, forward strand.
GATTTTTATCATATTGCTTGGAGGCTTTTGGGGTAGGTATTTCATGTCTCTTACTTCAATTATATTAATAATTATCTAGTAATTTTTCAAATGAACATAGTTTAGATATTGCAAGCGAACTATCAAAGTTATGGCTTGTTTATATTATCCTTGCAAGAAAGTTATTTTGGTTTAGGTTGCTTATTTATTTGTTAGCAGGATTCCCCGAAAATTTACTTACGGATTTTTATGAGAATATAGGTGATGATTATCGTATCTAATTACAAATTATTAGATTTAAAAGAGTTTTGGATCTGGGTAATTTATTTTCATTCATTTGAAGGAAACTTAATTGGCAGAACATTTTTAGGATATCCCGCAGGCACGTACTGTCGCAGTTTTCATTGAAAATATCGGGAAAGTATGTGGTATCTTTACTCTTCTGTTGTTCTTCTCACAAGTTTTCATTATCATCATTTTACTCTAATATGACAGATTTTGATGTTGAAATTGGGAGTCTTGTATAGTGTTCGTAAAATTTTGTTTGCAATGCATCATCCAGTGAATTGAACTCTTGTGCTTTTAAGCATGTCTTGTAATTGATAACGTTCATTTCATAGATTGGACAACAAATGTGTTTTACTTATTTTCCGTGTGTGCGCTAGTCGGTGAGAAGGCAAATAGCTATTATCTTCAATACCTGGCCATCACGTGCCTTATATAGTAAAGGTCGTTTACTCGAACCAGTATGTTAATGAGGGACTGGTAGGAACAAAGTTTATTTCTCGTTTCTTCAACTCTCTCCTCTCACAAACTTAGGGGACCAGTGTTCTATTCTCAAACTGACCTTTGAATTATGTATCTATAGATGTCATTCGGCAATTTTAGGTTAGAGAGAGAGAGAGAGAGAGAGAGAGAGAGAGAGAGAGAGTAAACAACGAACATGCGCGTTCGTTCATTACTTCATCAAAAATGTATACATCTAAACGTGAGAGCATCGACAATGTGCAATCTTCATTATGTAATTTCTCTTGCCCTGACGCACACTCGTGTGCACATACATTCTTACATTTAAAAGATAGGAAAGCTATCGAGGGTACTTACCTGTCTTTTTTTTCTTTCAAGCAAAAGGATCTTCAACTCTCGAACGTAATTTGGTGATTGTGGGACCTCTTCTTATTACTTAGGGTCATCAAATAATGTATAATTATGTGG
>NC_090725.1:282536251-282554445 GCF_036898095.1 Palaemon carinicauda
GGCCCTTTTTTACATTTATCCGAGCTTAATTGAATTCATTATCTTTTGTTTAGTATTTGCTTGATCGTGGTGAGAATTCCTGTGAGATTTCCTGATCAGTGTGATGAAAATAATGATATGAACAAGTAGCTTGTGTATCATTAATATTCATAGTCCTTCTATTCCGTAATTGGGATGTTGCATTCATATTTGTAAGCGTAGTAAAGTAGGGTTTGGTACGTAAAACTTACTAGCATCTTTTTACACATCCCATATAGCTTTTGATGTACTTTATACTTACTTTTATTTCGAAAGCAACAAGGAGAGGCAAGAAAGGATCAAAACACGGAATTGGTATATTGGATCCAGCAGAACATTTGGTATATATTAAAAAAGCGACACCATGCAGCAGTTGAAGTCTGTTTAACAATGTAAAAATTTATCTGTACTGTTTGCGTTGTGCTCTCAGAAGTCTTGCATCATTCAAGTTTTCTCCCATGTCTTGATAATCATATTATGAATGAAATCATGACTGAAAACTCGTTTCTTATGGAAGCCATTCACTTACTTCGATGTGGAATTTTGCGGGAAACTGTACATATATTTTCATTTAGAAGTTATATTTGTATGAGTAATAATCATTCGTACATTATGTGACGTATAACCAATGATAAGGAAGCGAATTAATAGAATTGTGTGATGTAAGTAAATATTGTGTAGATATGACGCATAGGAGGGGAGGAGATGTCAGTATGTTTCGTTAGGGAAAGTGTCCCCTTGCTATCGTGTGAAGTACGAAGAAGTAGGAGGAATTTAAAAAAGAGCAAATGCTACTGTACATTGGGGTAGTTGCGAGAATCAATTTCGATAATGAAGGGAGATCAACAGGTGATAAGTGGGGAGTAGGGAATGGGGATTCTGTTAGTGTACCATTCTCTCTCTCTCTCTCTCTCTCTCTCTCTCTCTCTCATATGAAAATTCATTACCATAATGTAGTAAGAACGTCTCTGAATGCTAGTAAAAGAAAATCACGGAGTGACAGCCTCTAACATTTTTTATGGCCTTACGTAAATAGGACAAGACGCGAAGTGTAGTGTTTGCACGTTTAAATGTTGTCTGGACATCCAGACATTTACGTTAATTATTGTTCAGATCGATTTCTTGTTGATTTTAACAGTTTATGAAGCCCTTATGACAATTTGGGTTCTTGTAAGAGTAGCCCGTAACGATCGACTGAATTTACTCTGCAGAGTTTCATTAATTTTCTCACCATGAGGTTTATTTTTCCGACTGTTTCTTGAAGTTATTTTTATTTTTCCCCTAGGTTTTACGCCTATTTAATGATCTTCTTGCAGAGGAAAATTTTAATTGACTGTTGATTTAGTCTTTTCAAATAGTTTTTTAAACCCTCGAAAGGTACTGTCCAAATTCCAGTCCGGATAGGTAGACGTATCACATTTCATCCCTTTTTCTGTGTAAGTTTTCCCAATGTATAGTGAATTTGATATTGGTGTGCCATTTGTGGCCAGATACTGAGTCATGCAAAATTATTAAGTACTGAGCGATATTGGTGGACAAATGTTGTATGATATTCAAAGTTCAGAGCCTATAAAAGACAGGATTTGGTGCCTGGTAGTCGAAAAGAATTCTTCTCTCCCTTTGAGTGCACAACTTAGTCACCAATATTTACTGAATATAATATCGTAAGGCGTATCTCCAGATATCGTTTATCATTCTCGGGGCGAATTTCTGTGTATATGCGTTTTCCCGTTTTCCTGATATTAGTATCTGCAATTCTCCCACATACTCTGTTTTATTATTTATCTTCTCCTTTCATTTATCTATTTTACATCGAGATTTTTGTACATGTCGTTATTGTTCTATATTCTTTATACTATCTGCGTTCTTTTATGGCGGGGTCTCCTCAAATGTTTCATAGTATATTTTAATTTCAGTATTTTCCAGCATTTGGTCGTGTTTTATTTTGCATGCTTTTCTTCTGAACTTCAGTTCATTTTATGCTACTTTTCCTCGGAATTTCATTTCGTTTCCACCAATCTCTAATCTGAAATTCAGTTTACCCACGCCACTTGTCCTCAGCATTTCAGTTCTTATTTAGCGACTTATAAATTTCAGTTTATACATTTCGCTTATTTGGATTTTATTTTGTTCATGCTACTCGTTCTTTGAATTTCATTCCATTCCGTGTTGCTTATCATCTGAATTTAAAGACATTATTCCCCTTTTGAAAAATAACTCTTCCTCATTTTAGGTATGTTCATTCATTCCATCACATCACTTCATATTCAATATTGAAAACAAAATCAAGCTTTTTGGTATTTTTTTTTTATTCACATATTCACCCTTTAGATGTGATTTTTTTTATTTATTTTTATCATTCTCCCTTCTTTCTCGTGATCTCCGTATTTCCTTTGCTGCAAGAGTTCGCGCGTTATGTATTTACCCCGTCGTTTTTAAATCTCTTTTGTTACTTATTTTATCTTTACTGCATGATCTCTTTCAATATGTATGTCCTCCTATACTTGTTCAATCGCTTCCATCTTGCTCCCATTACGTCTGAACCTTTTCTTTCTGATTTCCTCCATTCCAATTTAACAATTTTTGTTTTTGGCCATTAATTCGTTATTTTTATTTTCTTTTTCCAGAACTCGAACGTCTTTAATAGGGAAAGGTGAATCAGCCACATGTTTTTATGGATGGTGTCTTCTGATCCCTCTTATCCTCCCCCATATCTCTCTCTCTCTCTCTCTCTCTCTCTCTCTCTCTCTCTCTCTCTCTCTCTCTCTCTCTCTTATAGAGAGAGAGAGAGAGAGAGAGAGAGAGAGAGAGAGAGAGAGAGAGAGAGAGAGAGAGAGAGAGAGAGAGAGAGCCAAGACGAAAAAGATCAAAATGTAAAACAGGTTCTCGAAGAAAATTTGATGAAAATAAATCAGGGAGTGAGCAGTATCTTATTTAGCTCAATTTCACGGCTGAATGGGCAGAACTGCGATCATAGAGATTTCGATATTGTCCGATTGGTTGCAAATTAGTTGTGCGTTCGTTTCAAAAGGTTTCGGGGGAACTCTTAGTATGTTCAATATGCTATTATACCATATCCGCGGCATGATTTGTGCGTGTATTTTTATATTACCTTACATATACAAAAAAACGCACATGCATATATATTATATATATATATATATATATATATATATATATATATATATATATATATATATATATATTTTATATTTATATATATATATATATATATATATATATATATATATATATATATATATATATGCGTAAAACTCACGGGGAATCGTGATTCTCAGATGAAAAACAACTACAGGGAAAAGGTAGATATGAGTGTGTTTCACTCTACCTTATATATCTCAATAAATCAGTCCTCTTGAAGAAGTAAGACGAAATTAGTCAGGGCTCACTCTAATATTTTCCTTTGCCCTCTGATTTTTTTTTGTGTATGTATGTGTGTATATATATATAAATATATATATATATATATATATATATATATATATATATATATATATGTATATATATATATATATATATATATATATATATATATATATATATATATAATGTGTGTGTGATGTGGAATACGGGAGAACATTATATTTCAGCTATCACTTCCTCTTCTCAAACGATACTGATTTAAGGTGTGAATAGGTGTAAATAGACGGCTCCGAATTTTACTGGTTTTCACTCTTTTATTATAATTGTGATCTTTCTTCGTCTCCATTCATATATGTCTACAGTTTCCATATATTATGCTTGTGTGAAAACATTATGGATATAAGTAATTTAGGTATTGCATGATTATTGCATTTTATGTTATGACTATGGAAAGTTATATTTCTCTTGTGTATATATGTATTTCTTATTTTATTCCATTATATTCTATTGGGGAATAAGGAGCCAAAAGAATATAACGGCCCATTGTATGTTTGAACCTTTTTGTTTTCTAATGTTTGAGGCAAACAATTATTTAGGTCTGCTTTGGCAAACAACTATGCGATCACATGTTAAAAACAATCAAGTTATGTTTTATTCTTATGCCATATTTTTTTTTTTGTCAATTTGAATAGATAAAAAATAAAAAAAACTGCAGCCGGAAATTACTCTCCCTATTCATTATAACTGTCGAGCCATGCATGAAACTCTTGCACTGATTTTACGGAATGGCAACTTCCGGGTGCATTAACTTAATGACCGCAGCACTTTACCCATTTCCCTTTTTGGATTTTCGGCGTTATCCACTTAAATGTGTTTTAGAAAATATGTAGTTGCTTTAACCTCATAGATTTTTTAAGTGATGCTATTCACTTTTCTCCAGCATTAGATACTCTTTCTGGTATTTCAAAACAACCTTTACTATTATTATTAATGCATAAACTACCCTTGCTTTTATGCATAATACCCTGGGCTTTTTTTTTTCTTATCATCGGAGCTGTTTTACCTTTAAAAGTCTTGGCTGAATTAGAATAAATGCATCATTTGTCAGACTTTCCACATATTTTACCAGTATTCAGTTTTCAGTTTTCATTGACATTACTTGTAGGTATGACAAAATACTCAAAACCTTGCATTGTTACTTGTATTTTTGTCTTTTCACCATTTTTCGGTTTAATTTTGCCATCAACAGTAAGTATCATCAGATTCAAAGTCTTTTAATGAGTTTTTGAGTTATTTTCTTTTCTAGTTTATAAAATATTCTTTCTTTTTACTCGGTTCATGGCTCTTCCTATAATCACGTCAATCAGTATTTGAAAAGGACAGAATTACGCCTCATACATATACACGAAATTAGTCACTCTACTGATTTCACAGTCTGGCTCAATCATTTATTGCTATGGAAGTTATCACGAGTATCATTTAAGGAGCTTGTCTTTATTTCATCGCTTTTTCAAGGTTGCCTTTGAATCATCGAGTCCACTTGTACCCCAAAATCAAAAATGTTCCAGTAATTGAATATACAAGTTTTATTCTATTAATTTTCAAATAAAAGTACTTGAATCTCTCTCTCTCTCTCTCAAACGTATACACTAGACACACTAGTTATTTTTTTTTTTTGCTCCTCTCTCTCTTTCTTCACGCAAACAATCTTGGATCGAGCTTTCCCTCGATCACTGCAGCCTTCCGGGCGCCACAACTACTCTGCATCTCACAGCCGCATGTAGCTGTTATTCTTTGTTCTGGGTAGACATTTCTTTGCAGATTATTAACCTTTATAACGAATACATTAAAATCTGAGTTTCATGTTAGAAAATTATCCATACACATTCGCTAATAGTTGCTGACTCGAGAAATTTTGTGGTGAATTTTATGCCAATTTCTTTATATTTTAAAATAAAGAAAAGAATGTGAGGGGATTGGTAGTCGATCAGTGCCTATGTAGGTGCATGGGGTGTCCGAGGTTGTGCCATATTTTAAATAGTAATTTCAAATATTATTACACGCACATGCATATATATATATATATGTATGTGTATATATATATATATATATATATATATATATATATATATATATATATATATATATATATGTATATATATATATATATATATATATATTTATGCATGTATGTGTGAGTGTGTGTGTTTGCATGACTGTTCTTGCAAAGTCGTCGGTGAACTCTTTAGTGGGCAGTTTCTCTATAGTGCTTTCTCGTTACATATATTCGGCTTTGCTTTGTAACATTTTGTTACTTGGTGTGTGAATAAGTCTTACCTGTATGTGTTCTTTTCGTTTTATCTAAGCGTAACTGCAGGGTGGTTTGCCACCTCAGCGCCGGTGGGGTTTTCTCCCTTTTACGTAATAATGTTTGCTGCTTCACGGCATAGGTTCCACTTGGTGCGGGGGTGGGCGTGGTTGGTTTGTTGTTGCCAGAATCGTTCGTATTGTTTGTAATACATTTACGTGTTTAATTAAAAAAAGGGTCATGGAAATACACACACACGTGTACGGTGTGTATGTATATTATATACATACATTATATATATATATATATATATATATATATATATATATATATATATATATATATAAAAATATATATATATATATATATATATAATATATATATATATATATATATATATATATATATATGTGTGTGTGTGTGTGTGTGTGTGTGTGTGTGTGTGTGTGTGTGTGTGAGGATAGAATTTCGAGCTATTTAGCTTTTCTTGTTACACAAGTAACGTATTCTTTACAGTTTGTTTTCAAGAATCGAAACCTGCAGTCTTAGATATGTATGGTATTATTGCATTTTTAAATGTTTCCGTAATTCTTTTCATTGCCAATTTATTCCTCTTATCTCTTTTGTCACTCCAATACTTGAACTGGCTTAATTCTCGCTTCCTTTGTGTACGTAAGAAGTCCGTGCAGGTTCAAGATAAGAGACGTCGTGACTCACGTGTGATCGATACAGTAGCTAGTAGGGGTGTTTTCTCACTCCCAATCCATGAGATTTTCGACCAGATCTATCTTTATTTCAATATATTTTTCCCTTTCCTTTCCCCTTACTGTAGAAAACTAAAAGTCCTTTTTCCCTAGGAAACGTAGGGGATCGGCGCCCTAACGAAGACATTGAAGTAGGAAAGGGAAGACCGTGCTAAAAATTGCATAAGGCTGAGATCCTAGCTCCTTTCTTGAGAATTTCGACTCGAAATATTTTGAATTGGCTTTGTAGATGAGTTCCAGATAGAAGCATGCCTTTATATACGTTTCCATTTCGGTGTATGTTGCCTCCGTCTCTCTCTTCTTGCAATGGAATTTATTTATTTATTTATTTTTTTTTTTTTGATAATAGCAACTTTTATTTATTATGCTTAGTAGGTGTTTTTTAGTGTTAAAGTAATCCGTATTATAAAACAATTTTAAGAGTAACTTTAACGTATATTTGAGAGAGAGAGAGAGAGAGAGAGAGAGAGAGAGAGAGAGCTTTTTCAATTCTATTTGTGATTCATGTAGCTCAAATTAGAATTCAGTTATTATTATACACATTCGACACGTATGAATACAGGCGTTAGACATCTCACAGTACGAGAAACAATAATAGACGTTTTCTCTTATTCTAATTTGAAATGACCGTCCTATATGGAAGGTCAAAGACATCGCCATCCCTAATTGTTAAATAGTCTCCCGATCTCCTCCATTGTCATAAAATATGTTTTCCAACCCAACGCTAATGTAACCAAGTTCCTTAATTCTCCCCTTTCTTCTTCCCCCTTCTCCCTTCTCATTTCACCCTCTCTTTATCCCCCTTAGGTCCTCCAACGAGTAATTGCCGTAATTTCTAAAGTTAAAAAATTGTAGCTCTGGAAAAGGTTGCTTTGAAAGAGCAGACCGTTTTTAATGACGTGGGTCCTTGTTTGCGATTAGGGGATTTTTAATGCGTGTTTTGATGTCGGCGAAGTTTGGCGGAATTTCGTTTGAATTTTTATTTCTTCTTATTCCGTCCTGTTTCATTTTATTTTGTTTTTTCTCATGAACTCAGATTGTTTTGTTGAAAAATTATTGATATTAATACTGTCATTTTGTTTAGAATGGTGTTATTAATATTCCAAATGATTTTAAAATTGTTTTAGTTTTATTGCTGTTCTTGTATTATTATTTTTATTTTTATTTGAGCCAGTCGGGTTTTCTTGTAGGATGACCTTAGTAGCTGTTACGCCCCCATTCTAAGGAAGTTTTACATTTAAAAAAATGTTGAAGGTACTATACACATGACAACATCACTTTTCGTGATCCCTTGTTGCTATCCAGTTTGCTATGATTGTTTGTGTCAAGGTCTTGGTTTGTGTACAGATTAGTGTCGCGTCCGATGGCAGTAAACACAGCCTCGAATGCCTAATGCATATTCACATTGTCCTCATATTTATTGTAATTATTTATAAAAATTATTATTATTGGATGTAAAATAGGCTTCATGGTGTTACTTTTGATTTAGAGATGACATGCTTGTGAGAGAGAGAGAGAGAGAGAGAGAGAGAGAGAGAGAGAGAGAGAGAGAGAGAGAGAGAGAGGTTTGTTCTATTTTTTATTTATGAAATAATAATCGATGTAAGAAAACATAATGAGTAGCCATACAGGATATTTTCTGTATATAATATTGTAGTCTGTTGTTAATAAAACCGTCGTTTAGACTGTCCAGGGCAGCATTTTATAAAACTGGCCTAAGTCTAAGTATGCAGAGTTATGTTACCTTTATTCTGAGCATCGGGACGCAGAATATCATTCTTACAGACAGGAATTGCTATTTCAACTATTTTATATTAAAGTATCGTCAGTTTTGATACATTGTATGAACGAATTTACTTTTTTCATATAACATCACTATAAAAATATGTCCGAAATGTTTTTATAGTCAGAGAATATTATTATTAATACCTTCGATTTTATCACATACATCATCCTATTTCCTCTTCCTCTCGCTTCCCTCCTGGAAATTCCCTTCTTTCGAATTGAAATGGTTGGAGCCAATCATCTTAAAAATGTCGATCGGGGAGGTTGGGATGCGAAATGATTTGACGAGTTTGCAGACTCAAGGAATCCTCAGCCTGGCTAATCCTTTAAAAAAAATGAAAAAAAAAATGCGAGGTGAACCTTGTAATGTTAATTCCACATATATCCTGAGTAAGGATTCAAGTTAAACCAAGATATATAAAATTTTTGTAATTTTGAATTTATTATGTGCTCTTTTTGCTTTTTTTAATGAGCAGTTTTAGATCATGATTTATCTCTATAGCCAATGGATATTAAATGTTGAGAAGATGAATTTTAAACTTGACGTAGGAACAATTTAATGATAAATAGAATATATTCCTCTGCTGGCTAAGCTATCCCTCTCAAAATGTTTAATATAAGTTTATTGGGTAAAAATCTTACGAAACATTAATATATTATATGTTACTTAGATTTTTCATGTTAAGAAATTTTAGGTTTTAGGTAACCTAACTTATTTTTTTCATTACTGTATTTTCTATGCTACAGATTTTGACTCATTAGAAATACCCTAAACACTGATATGTTTTCTTTTCAGGTATTGTAAGTGGGTGCAAGACTCACTAACTTTTCCAAACTATTAAGCTTTTGTTCATTTTATACATATTGAGAGAGATGCACATGCGCGCACACAAAGTATATATATATATATATATATATATATATATATATATATATATATATATATATATATATAATGTGTACGTGCACTTGTGTGTGTTTGTACAACAATTGTTAAAAGTCTTGTTTTGGAAGGCATGAATTTGATTATTTTGTAAAATAAATCACAATATTAAAGAAAAATTTGCTCTAGTAATCAATAATGAACTGCAACTCAAAGGATAAGACCAAATACATGCATTTTGAATCATATTGAAAATAGAACAATAATCTCATGACCTGGAAGCCTGATCATGGCGTGTATAATACGATCTCGAAGTTCATTCACGTAAAATAGGATGTGTGGTAACTTTAATCTGAGTTATAATTGCCACGGACGTGTTCATTAACTTTATAACTCCTGAATTTGGTAAGATGAACATCAGGTAGTTGGGTATTTCCTGTCCATGTGGAATATGTATAAGTTTGTGTGAGAAGCTTAAATTTTTTGAATATTTTTCCCCTAACTGTATTTTTGTGAAAAGTGTAGCTCTTGTAGATTATACAGAATTGGTGATAAATAAAGTTCAATTATTTCATGTGAAGACTTAATACACAAAGGAGCGAAGAAAATAGATCGCCAGTACACGTAATATAATGTCAAAGTAGGAATGGATTTTGAGGATAGATTATTTGGTCAAATCTTACAGCAAACAGAATATGAAATGAGAAACATGCCGGACCTAATTAGAGTTATTTTTAATGTGAATTTGCATTTGCACTTTGCTTTTTATTATGGTAGTAATCAAATCTCTTATCATAATAGCTATTAAATTCGTTTTAAGTATTCTGTAATAGACCATGAGTTGTATATTGCGTGGAGATTACAAAGATGATTATTATTTCACATACCAGTCGTCAGTACAATGCGTATGAATTATTAAATCAATCGATCATGGGAAAGTGGTTTTACTGACCTACTTTAAATATTAATTTATCAATATGCACGCAGGTTTATTGACAAGGGTTCTTTTTTATTACAGGTAAGCGAAGGGCAGCATGATAAGTACACTACATCATATACCTGGTCGGTGAGTTTTTATCTTAAATTCGTTAGAAGTTTATTGACACTTCTTGCTGTAGAAATGTACGAGTACCAAGGTCATTTTACAATTGTGTGATGTATTTTAGGTTTGTAAGGAATTCAGTTGTAGAGATATACTATGGTTATCATATATATTTTTTTATGTAATTTTTAGCAGTTGTTGCATACAAAAAAATAATACTTGGTTGGCAAATTTATGATGACAGTTTAATTTACTTGAAGCATAAGGTTGCAAAATATTTTACCGCCTTACAAGTGTGTTCTCTGCTATTAAGAATGTTAGTCGAAATAATCATCCCAGTTGAGTGACGTCGTAAAATCAATAGAAAACTCATCACTGCACTCATTGCACGTCAAGCTAGAAGAATACTCTCTCAACACAAAGTCATACCCTTCATCCATCCTAGAGATTTAATTACATGTCTGTTACAATGTTTAGACATCTGCCTTTTTATCTTTGTAGTGGGTCGATTGAACCTCGCTCTCGTTTCCTTCCGCCATGTTGTGAAATGAACGTTTCTGGATGTTTGTATTGCTAGGTACAGGGTGATATCATGGTAGGGCATCGATCGTGGAAAGTAAACACCGTACCTTGTTCGCCATATTGCCATGAATTTCAGAGGCACCAGGGAGCTGTATAGAACGTGTGCATGAAGCATTGCAAGCCTGGCTTTTAAACTTGGGTTAAAATTTTTGGTGTTTTAGGGGTATTTAGCATTTTGTGTTAAATTGTTCATTATTTGACATTATCCCATTAACAACGATTTTAATGGATATTCTGCGGGGAAGAGTCACCTGCCTTTGTATGTACTGTGTTAAAGTGGAGCCCAGTCTTTGAGGTCTGGAACAAAGGGAATTTGGAAAAAAACGGAGGTTGAAGATAATGCTTGTTGATGAAACCGAAATTTTATTCACTAGCTCACTGCGTATATAGTTGTTCATACTATGCACGAATATTGATTTATTTCTATCTCATATGCAGTATATTATTACTATTATTATTACTTGCTAAGCTACAACCCCAGTTGGAAAAGCAGGATGCTATAAGTAGTAGGTTGGCCAGGACACCAGCAACCCGTGGAGATACTACTACTAAAGAGGTATGGTGTCCTTTGACTGGCCAGACAGTGCTACATTGGATCCTTCTCTCTAGTTACGGTTTATTTTCCCTTTGCTTACACATACACCGAATAGTCTGGCCTAATTCTTTACATATTCTCCTCTGTTCTCACACATCTGACAACACTGAGTTTACCAAACAATTCTTCTCTCAAGCTGTTAACTACTGCACTGTAATTGTTCATTGGCTCCGTGCCTCTTGTCTTGGTAACGGTAGAAGAGACTCTTTAGCTATAGTAAGCATCTCTTCTAGGAGAAGAACACTCCAAAATCAAACCATTGTTCTCTAGTCTTGGGTAGTGGCATAGCCTCTGTACCATGGTCTTCCACTGTCTTGGGATAGAGTTCTCTTGCTTAAGGGTACACTCAGGCACACTATTCCATCTTATTTCTCTTCCATTGTTTTTTTTTTAAAGTTTTAATTGTTTATCTGTGAAAGATTTATTTAATGTTGATACTGTTCTTAAAATATTTCATTTCAGTAGTTAATTTCTTCTTGTAGTTTCCTTATTTCCTTTCCTCACTTGGCTACTTTCCCTGTTGGAGCCTTCGGGCTTATAGCATTCTGCTTTTCCAACAAGGATTGTAGCTTAGCAAGTAATAATAATAATAATAATAATAATAATAATAATACTGCTAGAGAGTTATTGGATCCTTTGACTTATCAGACCGTACTACGTTGATCCCTCCCTGGTTACGGCTTATTTTTTCTTTGCTTACATATACACCAAATAGTCTGGCCTATCCTTTACACTTCTCCTCTGTCCTCATACACCTGGCAACACTGAGATTACGAAACCATTCTTCTTTGCTCAAGGGTTACACCACTGCAATGCAATTGTTCAGTGGCTACTTAACTCTTGGTAAGGGTAGAAAAGAGACTAGCTATGATAAGCAACTCTTCTAGGAGAAAGCACTCCAAAATCAAACCATTGTTCTCTAGTCATCGGTAGTGCAATAGCCTCTGTACCATGGTCTTCTACTGTGTTGGGTTAGAGTTCTCTTGCTTGAAGGTACACTCGGGCTTGCTTTTCTATCTTTCTTTTCTTCTTTTTTTGAAATTTTTTTAGTTTATATATGAAAAATGCATTTTAATGTTGCTGTTCTCAAAATATTTTTTGATTGTTCAGTACTTCTCTTATAGTTTATTTCCTTTCTTCATTGGGCTATTTTTCTCTGTTGGAGCCCCTGGGCTTATAGCATCCTGCTTTTCCAACTAGGGTTGTAGCTTTCTTTGTAATATATGTGTGTAATATATTTGTGTGTATATATATATGTATATATATATATATATATATATATATATATGAAAGATTATATGTAATGTTCCGTTTAGTTGTGTTTATATTCAGACTCATAGGTTCAAATTCTGGTCCAGATGGAGTCTCTTGTGATAAGAATTCTATATTGAAAACGTTTTTGGTTCTAGACTTAAGAAGTACGAGAGTGTTACGGATGTTAGTGAAAAAAAAATCATTGATTACCCTTTTGCATTTTTGTGTTTATATATTCATATGGCTCGCTTCGTTTTCTTTGCCTAAAATGAAATTCACACACACACACACACAAACACACACACACACACACACACACACACACATTTTGGATTTTTTTTTTTCAAGTTTATTTTTGGTATTTTTTTATGCCTAGGAAATTAAATTCGAACTTGTTACATTGAGCCTTTAGTTATCGTAGTTTCTCTACTGAATATTTTTTTTTTTATTTCCATTTTGTATGGTTACGTTTATCTTTTCATATGGCCTGCTTTGTCTTCTTCCATAATACGGAATTCACTGAATGAGAGAGAGAGAGAGAGAGAGAGAGAGAGAGAGAGAGAGAGAGAGAGAGAGAGAGAGAGAGAGAGAGAGATTTTAGTTTCTGGTATCTGTAGAGCCGCCTTTTGGTTGGAATCGATAGCTTTGGCTATCGGCAACTCATATTGGGTACGTTTATTAAAGTTCCAAACACAAAGATGAGTTTTATGAAATCGAAGTTAATTGACGAGATATCGCAAACGAAACCGGTCGAAATTAGTCAAATTTTGCTATAATTTACCCTGTACCATACGGAAATAGGGCAAAAATTTTGGTATTCCTATCTTTCTAATACAAGAGAAACTGTGTTAACCTATGTATAAGTTTTCTTTTAGATATATAGTGGGCAAGCAGCATCAATAGGCTAACAGGCTGATGATGCTTTTGAATCCAATTACAGTCTTTCCAGTTTTACTTCATATTCCATAATAAAAAAAAAAATCTGCAAGTTCATATTTTCTCTCTCTCTCTCTCTCTCTCTCTCTCTCTCTCTCTCTCTCTCTCTCTCTCTCAGCGGGATCGACTCCAGGATGTCTCAAGTGTGAGAAGAGTGGGCTACTAACCAGGTCACAAAAGCCGTAAATAGTTATTAAAGCAAAGTAATTGAGCCTTACCTAATTTGGAAATACTTGTGATGTTGAACATCCTACATTGGTGAGTAACCCCACCCCCTCCATGGCCAAGTGACAGCTTTTTGTTTGAATTACCTCACCTGAGTGAAGTTAATGGGAGATAGAAACCCTAGCGCCTTTGAAATATACAGATAAAGCTTTTCTTAGAAACCCTAGCGCCTTTGAAATATACAGATAAAGCTTTTCTTCAAGACTAAATCTAGGATTTTTGGAGCTACGAGCTTGGGAAAAAAAATTCACTAAGGTCATTGTGTGTGTTTTTAATTGATAGTTGTAG
The DNA here is from genome assembly GCF_036898095.1 of Palaemon carinicauda. Lineage (NCBI taxonomy): Eukaryota > Metazoa > Arthropoda > Malacostraca > Decapoda > Palaemonidae > Palaemon > Palaemon carinicauda. The sequence goes on from NC_090725.1 coordinate 282,550,316, forward strand.
TTACTCCTCTTGTGATTAGTTTTATCAAAACTTTAATGATTTACCAATTGGAATAGAATTGACACCAACTAATGTCAAGACAAAATCTCAAGGCTGACAAGATACCTTAGGAAGCATTGGGCATACTTATAGGATATTTTGTATTAGGTTTTTAATTGTGAGTGATGCTTGCCTAAATATATGCACCTACTAATTGATGTTGAGAAAGAGATATTTTGCTTTAAATACATAAGCCAATTCTGAGAGCTAAATTATCTCGACGTTTCAGACTATGAAGAATTTAGTAACCAGATGTAATAGATCTCAACCACTCACTCATTGTTGCAGTAACACATTTCATTTTAGAAGACAACCGAGTGAGGGAGGCTGGGAGCATTCTGACTAGAAACGAAGAGGAATTATTTGATATATAGCACAGGGACTGGCCAGCAGGGGAATAGTGATTATTCATGTTGATTTGCATATGCTTTGTTTTAAATGTATTGCATTCAGTCGACGAATGGAATGAAGTGATGTGGGTAAGGTAGCATTGTTTAACCTTTTATTGTTGATACATAAATTGTTACTGTATGGTTTCATTTGTGAAGGTAAAAATTGTTTACTTGTAATTACATTAATATATTGTATAGATATGTTTTTATTAATCCAGACAATAATTATGGAAGATAAAAGTAAAGCCTTAGTCTGTCTACATTTCAGTTTATGCTTCTACCTAATTTACATTTACTTGGTGTGCGATATTTCGAGATACCGGTGATTTTTAGCATTGATTGTAATTGTGACTTTAAATCAGCCTTGCCAGATTGTAAGATTAAAAATTCACCAAAGAAATATCGAAACACAACATAAGACCTTGAATGAAAATAGAAAAACCATGGTCACATTTTTTCCAATGTTATATTTTGTTTTATTCATGATATAGCATAGATTTATATCAAACGCGATTACAAAAAACATCCTTCATAGTTTGAAAAGAAGAGAATGGTAGAAATTTCCCTTCTGGAAATACTGCTAGAAATGAATTATTTAGTTACCTATTAACATATTATGGGTACAAACTTCCTCCTTGGTGTACTTTTTGTATTTGTTTTTGTTATAATAGCACTCGTAGTAATAGAAGAACATTTGTATTTTCATGTTATAACTTATGTAAGACGCCATTTGCTCTTTTTCTTGAACGGAAAACTCTTGCTAAAATATCGACTCTCCTGAAGATATAGTGACGTTCTTATACTGGACGAGGGCCAAGGTGTGCTCTCTCTCTCTCTCTCTCTCTCTCTCTCTCTCTCTCTCTCTCTCTCTCTCTCTCTCTCGAGCGTACTTGTTCCTGGAATGTTTGGGTGAGGGGTGCGTTGTCATGGGTGGCCAAAGAGCATCCACTCCCATAACCCCTTGCCTCCCTCTCTCCCTCCTCTCTTTCCCTCTCCCCTTCCTCTCCCCTCTTCTCCACCCCTCCCCCCATTTTCCTGATGGCATGCAGGGTGCCTTTGCTGGAGTGGCTCAGCTGATGGCGTGTCTGGAATTGACCAGCGGTGTAGGACATTTTAGCTTTCTGTTGTTTGATCTTTCCTTTTTCGTGATCTGCTTTTTAATACTGGACGAAATTTCTTTTCAAGGCATTGTTTTCTTAGATATAATTATACATTACCGATCTGTTTTTCAATATTTGTCTAAAAATGATCATAAATGTTCCTATATATACGACATGTACGTGCATTTTAAAAAGAAAACATATCTGCAATATATGTAGTATATAACACTTTAGATTTTGTGATATAGTTTTATTCATATTTTACAGGTGTACAGTTTATAAGTTGGGTATTCCTTTATTTTATTTTCAGTAGTGTATCAGACACATTCCTTGTGTGTTACAACGTAATAAATATGTATTATGGCAACTTAGAACTGTTCATTATGATCAATAACTTCCCTGGCATATTGGAATAACTTTCCGGAACTAACGCTTCATCTCAACTTGTTTAATTCCAACTTTAAAGATTATTTATACTTCGGAATATTGTAGCTTCTATACCCGAACTTTACTAAAACCATAAATAAGTATACACTAGTGTAACCAGTTTTTGGTAAATCATATTGAACCATGTATATATACAACTATATATAGCCTAACATTATTTTAAAGGGTAGTAACATACATTAGTATTTCTATATTCTTGGAATGTTTATCATTATGTTTCTATGTACAGTATGTATAGGAGTCTTAGATTACTAGTGAGAATATTCATATGGTCTTCCAATTTTATATGTACATTGCCGATAGATTACGTGGATATCACACGCGTAGTAAAATAATTATTTGTATATATATATATATATATATATATATATATATATATATATATATATATATATGTATATATATATATATATGTATTTATGTATATGTACATGTGTGTGTATATATATATATATATATATATATATATATATATATTGCATATATATATATATATATATATATATATATATATATATATATATATATATATATATATATATATCAAAGGTACAGAAGAACACAATTCCGTGATTTTTAAACATTATCATCTTGCTTATTTTGGATAGTTGAACTTGTCTATAGGGAATTAGAGATTGATTTCTTCTTTTTATTTGTTCTATTTTTAAACCGTCCATGAGGCTATTAACGCAATGTATTTGAAAAAAGTAAAGCATCAATTAGACTTAGTGGACATTGCCATAATAATGAGTATCAATTAAGCTTAGTCCATTACATTGATATATGTATTGAAGCAAGTAAATCTGTAGCATTGAACATTTGTGCATTTGTTATATTCACATTCATGTTTGGGCAACCATCAGTAGAAGCGAACACATGAATTACCGTGCCTGAATATAAGTTACTAATACATTATTTATTCATTCTTGGGGCATTTTTAACTTCTGTAATTGAAATATGACAAAAGCCCTAAATGTTTAATGCAACATTAATCCCACGTATTTCATACAACAAGGAAGATTGGAGTGTATTACCAGTATTTGCTTCTATATATATATATATATATATATATATATATATATATATATATATATATATATATATATACATATATATATATGTATATATATATATATATATATATATATATATATGCTGTATATATTTATTTATATATTTTTTCAATTTATTGTTCTGACGTGTGCGCTCATACTTGCGGGCAAATAAATGTCTTAGGAAATATTTCATGCGCAAAAAAACGGAATATTTGTTAATATTCATTATTTTCTTTAATGGCTGATAGTCTTGTTCGATAAATGCCGATCACAATTATCATATCATCATCATTACATAAGAAGAAATTTATTTTTCCAATTTATTCTCTTATTTATTCCATCATCATCAGTTTGATTGGAATGTTCTAAATCCAGTAACGGGAACTTATATTGAGCAGAAATTCTGAACAGGTTTTCTGTTTTTGGAGTCGGAATGCAGCTGTTTATGAGAGATTCCCCGGAGTACACGAGGGCTCCGCCTGGTTAAATCGCCTATCATTTGTGTAACGTCGGACTGTTATATCTAACAGTAAGGTAATAAAAACACTAGCATAAATAAGCAACAAACAAATTACTGCGATTGTTGTATTGAATGACTTTTTTTTTATTTCTTCCTAACTGAAAGAATTATTTCTTCCTAACTGAAAGACATGTAAAAGGAAAAGTGTACGTAGATAAAAGAAAATATGAGAGGGATAGCCAAGGAATAGCTAGTATATAGAATTTAGAATATATAGAGCTTTGAATCACTATGCCAGGTATTCAGAAAAAAATTACAGTTAATGTATATATTCAATAGCTTACAAAGTTCTTTAACGTGTGTTCAAATGAAAATAACTTGTGTAACCAGAAACATAATTCTAGAATACATGTGTTTAATCTAAAAACGTAAAACCAAAAAACCTAAATCTGAAGTTTTATGAATGTTAAATAAAAAACAATAGGAACATCTTTGAATCAAGTATCCAAGCAAAGATTTTATCAGCATCCCCATCTCTTACGCCTATTGACGCAAATGACCCCGGTGAGATTTCGTCAGTCGTCTTTAGAGCTTTCAAGTCAATACTTCACCATCATCTCATACTTCACGCATCATA
>NC_090725.1:282559945-282572445 GCF_036898095.1 Palaemon carinicauda
TACATTATGATCTTCAAAGCTCAGCTGCCAACGGAAGATCCCGTGTCTTTCTGTAGGTCGGGCGAAATAAAACGAACGATCGGCAACTTCGGTAGCAACCAAAACCATCTGTAGTTGGTGTCCGAAGACGTATCACTTAATTCTTACCGGCAGCTTCCTATTCCGCCAGAGCACGATCTCTGTGAGTTAAGTGAAATCCTTCTCCCAGTCATCAACTCATTTCCTCTTACTCCTATTGACGCGCAATTCCTTGGTTAGATTTCGCCAGATACATACAGATCATGTGAGGTGTTGCAGGCTACGTTGAAAAAATGAAGATCAGGTCTTCAGAAGTCATATGAAGCTCGGGGAGGAGCTGTTCAGGACTGCTCTTGGAAATTTCAGTTCTGGAGTCATTCAGAAATCCATGTTAAATATACGGCTATGTCCTTTGAAGACTTTTGGAAATTCGGGAAAGTTTTCTTCCGAAACCGTTCTGAGATGCCGTTCTGGAGGCATTCAGAATTCCATGCTAGTTCTATGGCTATTTTTTCTGAAGCCATTTGGAAAGGGAAAGTTTTCTTCCGATACCGTTCTGAGATTCCGTCTGGAGGGCATTCAGAATTCCGTGCTAAGTCTATGGCTATTTCTTCTGAAGCCATTTGGAAATCCGAGAAGATTTTCTTTCGAATTCTTTTAGGACTCCGAAAAATTCCATTCTTGTTTTATAACAACAACAACAATGATAATAATGATAATAATAAATAATAATAATAATAATAATAATATACTACGTGATTTGATTTATGGATTTGAGTTGAAAAGTTTTGAAGACGCTAAACGCTCAACTTTGCTGTTTGAAGGAAACTTTAAGATACCCGGACGAAAGGCGAAGGGTAATTGAGGTTTAAAGCAAATCGAATTTAAATAGTTGATTTCAGCTAAATTATTTCAGGTTTGGGATTTAGAACAATCTATTTCTGTTACGAATCGATATATATATATATATATATATATATATATATATATATATATATTATATATATGTGTGTGTGTGTGTGTGTGTGTGTTACATGCATGTATATAAGCTTTTGCAGTATATGAATATTCTGTGTATACGATGTATAATATATATATATATCTATATATTATATATATATATATATATATATATATATATATATATATGTGTGTGTGTGTATACATATACATATATATACACAGACATATATGTACATACACATATATATATATATATATATATATATATATAATATATACATACATATACATATAATTATATATATACATATATATATAATATATATATATTATATATATATATATATATATATATACTATATATATAAACTATGTTTATGTATTATATGAATATAGTATATTTGCATGTACTGTACACACACACACACACACACACATATATATATATATATATATATATATATATATATATAATATATATATATATATAATATATATATTCACATACTGTACATACATACATACATACATACATACATATATATATACTGTTTGTACATACATGCATCCCTGAATACAGCAGCCTTCGTATTCTCCCAACTATTTATACATACAAAAGCAAATGTGAAATGCATAGCACCAAGTTATGGCTTAACCTTGATATTTCATCGAGATTCCAGGTGTGGACAAGATATCTGTCCGTAAGCCACTGTACATTTTGTTCTTCAAAACGGAATAACATCTTGAAATCACGATCAAGTGTGGGTAAACAGGGCATGTATTGTTTAACATGCCTCACATGAGAATCGGACAGAACACCCTTTCTCTTCGAACTGCAGTCTGCTACTGACCAGAGTCAGCTTTTTCGAAGCATATGCTCGTTATATGAAGTAAAGAGTCTTCTTTATGGATAACCATTTACTTATATGTGATTATAAGGATATGCCTTTGCTCTAAAAGTAGAAGCTTTTGCTTGAAATGTTTATGAATACAAGTAGAAGGATTTCCTTCATATTTTACAAGTATAAGCATATCCTTTTCTTTATGAATACCGCCCATTGTTTTCAAGTAGAAAAGTCATTTACAAAATGATTTGATCAAGTAGTTTTAGACTTGTTAAAGCCGTTCTTCCTATATTTCTAAATGATGTAAGCATTCACGTAATTGCAAATCTGAATGCAGAATCTTGTCATATATGTTATCTGTGTGTTTTTTAAAAGCTTGTGTTACAGTTTTGTAATCTTGTTCTCTTCTGTATAATGATACCTCCAGAGTATTCTATAAATTTTATGAATATTTCATTGAATTTTTATTTCCCCGAATAGTAAAAATTGAGTAATGTTTTAATTTTTCGTTACTTATTGATTAAAATGTTTTCTTTTCCACTCCACCACACCCTAAAAGTCCCGTAATGGTGTGTGTTTTTTTTTTTTTTTTTTTTTATACAAACAAACGATTGGTTATTCCGGTTCACCGCAGAAATTCAGCAATTTGACGAACATGCCAAAAATTCAGACCCTCGAGCCATTGAAATATTAAAATTTCTCAATGTGAAACATTTTAATGAGGTCACCAGTAAGAAACATTCTGTGGATAATGGGACCTTCAAACGAGAATGTAGCAGTAAACTGCAGGCTTATAATCTACCCCCGTAATGGTAAGAGATTAGTAATATGAGGACCCAACAGAAAATCGCCGGTTTCATTGCTAAAAGCACGGGGCACACACAATAGACGTTGCCTGATGTTTCAAGATTTCTTTTTCTTCGTCTTTTTGAGAATGGCAATGGGGAACAGTTTAATGTTTATACCTAAGGGGAAAGGAAATTGCTGGGATATTAAATCCTGTTGTAATAGTTTCTTTACTTAATTACAACGTTCTACTAAGGATCCTTATTTATTATTATTATTATTATTATTATTATTATTATTATTATTATTATTATTACAATCTAATTTATAACCGTAGTTGGAAAAACAAGATGCTATAAGCCCAAGGGCTCCAACAGGGAAAAATACCCCAGTGAGGGAAGGAAACAAGTAACAAACTACAAGAAAAGTTATAAACATTCAAAACAAAATATTTTAAGAACAGTAACAACATTAAATTAGATCTCATATATATACTTTAAAAACTTCAGAAAACAAGAGGAAAAGAAACAAGATAGAACAGCGTGCCCGAGTGTACCCTCAAGGAAGAGAACTCTAACCCAAGACAGTGTAACCATGATACAGAGGCTATGGCACTACCAAAGACTTGAGGACAATGGTTTCATTTTGGAGTGTCCTTCTAGAAGAGCTGTTTACCATAGCTGAAGAGTCTCTTCTACCCTCACCAAGAAGAAAGTAGTTTTTTCTATAGTCAGTAGATAATCCTTTGGACAGATTAAAGTGCTTCGTTACGCAGGGTACGATATCATCGTTTGGTTTTTAATCTAAAAATGTGACCCAAGAATTCCGAATTTTATTACAATTTACATCAGTTTATATACATTTATCCAAAGTTTATGACTTGTTCTGGCTATTCCTTTGTTTTATTTCGTAATAGGACATTTGGAAAACTCTTAACTTTCCCGATCAGGAAAACTAAGTCTTTGAATACAGTTTTAGATAGAATGGAGGTAGATTTCATCCTTTCACTATTAGTATCATCAAAGCGTCTGAGCTTTTGTGGTATCTTGAAACTAGATAAAGCAATATTATGCATCTAAACTGTATTGAAAGAGAAAGAAAGAGAGAGGGAAGTCTTACTTGCAACGGATTAAAGAGACGATATACCCGATGCTCCTTTAGATAAATTTAACTTTTTTACCTTTTATTGTTTAAGGTGTATGAAGCAAGCTGCGAAGCTTGCTCTCTCTCTCTCTCTCTCTCTCTCTCTCTCTCTCTCTCTCTCTCTCTCTCTCTCTCTCTCTCTCTCTCTCTCTCTCTCGGGGAGAGAAGGTTGGAGATTCTAGCTTCCATTACCATTAGGATAACGTGATTTAGGATAATGAAAATTGGAATGACATATACTGAAATGAATGGAAGTATCCCAGATTAGATTTTTTCCTTTCCTCTCCTCTTTTCCTCTCCTCCCCATCTCTGGTGATTTACATTAGGAACTTGGAAAGGGGAATTTTATCGTCGACCCTTGATTAAGTATTTTAATGAAGTCGTAAAGTTATCTGATGTAAGGGCGCTTGATATCTTTTTGATGTCAGTCAGGATTTATAAAAGACGTTTTCCCTCGAGAAACTCTGATAACTGCTAAATTGTATTCACATATTTGTTTAGTTTACTTCCTTATATTTTCTGATAGTTCACCATTCTTGCATTGTACTTGAGAGCTTGAACCGATCCTGGTGAACGGTAGAAATTTGTTTACATGGTTCCAAATATTTCATCACCTGTCTTGATAGTGAATGTTATACCTAGGGATTCCAAATCTCATTTACAAGGTATATGTAAATATTTGATTATATATATATATATATATATATATATATATATATATATATATATATATATATATATATATATGTATGTATGTATGTATGTATATATATATATATATATATATATATATATATATATATATATATATATATATATATATATATATATATAGTGTGTGTGTGTACGTGTATATATATAACATATTTATTTATTAATGCTGTTGTACAGCTAAGTATAGTTTGTAAGGTTTTCCTTAAACCTAATTATTAGTTTATGGGAGTAGTGTGTGTGTGGTTTTTTTCCCCCCTTATTTTGAGAGAGAGAGAGAGAGAGAGAGAGAGAGAGAGAGAGAGAGAGAGAGAAGAGAGAGAGAGAGAGGAGAGAGAGAGAGAGAGAGTGTCCAAAATCACAAGACATTTTGTAAAGCCGTTTCAGTTTTTATCTGTATTACAGTTATTCTCTATCATTCCTGAATTGGTTCTTGCAACTGGTTTTTTAGAGCATTCATATTTTTAAAGATCTTTTTATAATCTCTTATTTAACTATTTAGTATTTCTTATATTCTTTAGCTTTATTCTTTGTATAATGCCTCTTTAGAAAAAGTTAAATTCATAGAATTAATCATGAGTTCATTCATTTCTGTATAAGCGCGCATATCTATTTTATGGTTATTTTTGTTGAACAATAATGGTGATAATTATAATGATTGTCAAATCATAGGCCCTTTTGGCTGTTCTGAATAATAATATGGTCATTATAAAGAACATCAATATTAATAGTATGCTAATTTTCATGTACGTGTATGGTAATTTATATTCATATTTATTTCTGTGGTGATGAGTGATGTAAATGGGAACTATTTAGAATTTCAAAGCATAATTTTGGTATGAATGTTATTTATAGATTTAATTTACCTGCTTGAGTTTATTTTTCAATGTGCTCATGGTTTGCTAGATTCCACAGCTGCTGAGCCGACAGCAACTGCTGTCTGGTTCCTCCTGGTCAAAGTGTGGTTGGTGTTGGTTTTTTTAACATTGATCCCTTGTTGATATTTACGAGTTTTAGTACATTGTACGACCAGGTAATAATGTGTTATTTACCTATGCCGGTCACAAATAAGTTTTAAAAATCTTTGTTTGCAATAAATCTATTTATTGGGTATTTTATTCTACCACTTAAGCTTTTTGATATGATGAAAACAAATGAAAATTATGTTGGAGTAAAGGTTGAATAAAAAAATAGTAGTGACAGGAATTCATCCTCTTACTGTCCTCCTGTAAGTTACTTAGAATATGTATATATATATATATATATATATATATATATATATATATATGACTACGTTACACATTAACCTTTCATGATCATATAATAATAAATGCCAAGACGGTGATAGTAACTGCATAGTAGTAATGTTTTTGAACTTTCCCCTTTAGTTTAAATAACAACTTTGATGATCATACCGATCTTCTGTACCTAAAACGATATTTTCTGTTATGGAATTATTATTAGTGAGACTAAGAAGATTTTATGACAGTTAATATTAAAAAAAATAATAATCTCTCTCTCTCTCTCTCTCTCTCTCTCTCTCTCTCTCTCTCTCTCTCTCTCTCTCTCTCTCTCTGGGAACGATTCCAAGAACTTAGAAATAGTCATTCATTCCTTATTTTTCGGCTTTCAGGTCAGGTCACGAACATAGAGAGATATCGGCGAATGATCATCTCGGATATATATATATATATATATATATATATATATATATATATATATATATATGTATGTATGTATATATATATATATATACATATATATATATATATGTATATATATATATACAAATATTTGTGTGTATATACATATATATATATATATATATATATATATATATATATATATATATATATATATATATATGTATATATGTGTATATATATACATATATATATATGTATATATATATATATATATATATATATATATATATATATGTATATATGTGTATATATATACATATATATATATATATATGTATATATATATATATATATATATATATATATATATATTATATATATATATATATATATATATATATATTAAAATGCCTCACAAATAAGCTCTGTGCGTCGTAATAAAATAATTCTCAAGTGGGAAGCTTAGGTTTAAATCCCTTCCTACTTTTTTATTTGGTATTCAACAGTCACACACTGTTGCAGAGAGAAGATCTTGCAGGACTAGCCCTTCATGCATCCAAAATTTAACTTCTGTAGACGCTTGTCTCTTCCAAACCTCATGTTATCTTTCTTTCTTCAATAATAGGAGATTCCTCTCATTTCTTATCGTGCCATCTTCCATTGCGTTTTCTTCCAGTTACATAAGCAAATCAAACACGTCAATTCATCAATTATCTGTGCAGATATTCGTTGCTATATATACTTGGCTTCCATTTAAATTATATCCTTTTTCCAGCTAATATTTTTCTAAAAATATTTCCGGTTAGAAATATTTTATTTTTTCTTCTATCACCTATTACAATCACATATATTTGTAATTATCTTTCCTTTATTGATAAACGATTACAAGATATTGCAACATCATTACAAATAGTTTCAGGTAACAGAAACGTAAACTTTCACTTCATCAGATAAGCGATAGGCGTTCTCTTTGGCATGACAAATGGGTCTCCATTCCAAAGGTGGTTCCTATTAACTTAAACCTTGCCTGCTGATAGGACCATACTCCCAAGGGAGTAGCTCATAACAATGTCTTTTTATGTTTTGATGGTAAGTTTCCTGGGAGTTAGGGTTGTGGTGGCCGATGTGGTAACGTCCCTGACTGGTGAACGCCAGACTGTGGTTTGAGTCCCGCTTAAACTCGTTAGTTCCTTTGATTGCTGCAACCTCACCATGCTTGTGAGCTAAGGATGGGAGGTTTGGGTTAGCCTTTAGGTCTATCTGCTGGGTCATCAGCAGACATTGCTTGGCCCTCCTTGGTCCAAGCTTGGGTGGAGAGGGGGCTTGGGTGCTGATCATATGTATATATGGTCAGTCTCTAGGGCATTGTCCTGCTTGATAGGGCAATGTCACTGTCCCTTGCCTCTTCCATTCATGAGGGTTTTTAAACCTTAAAGCAGGGAAGTATTCATGGAGGTCTTATTGTGCTGTTGCTGCTTAGTTGGTATTATTATTATTATTATTATTATTATTATTATTATTATTATTATTATTATTATTATTATTATTCCATGTGTTGCATCTCTGTTATTGTTTTTTATTTGTTTCATGATATATTCATAGATTAATTATCAATACCATCCTCGATTGTTATTATTAAAAAGTGGAAAACATCATATGTGACACAACTGCTGATAGAACCCCTTGAAGCATATACCGTAGTGTTTAGTTTCAGTTGACATATATTTTTCATGGTGAATATATACAGCTGTTATTGTTTCAGGATTTAGTTGAATCTAATTGTGGTGTTGGGGACGTAGCTGTGCTACTGTACATTTCTCATGAAGGTTTCAAATCCGTATTTTTTTTTTTTTTTTTTTTTTGGGTGGGGGAGGTTAGTTTAATTATTCCCTTTCATCTGTCCAAATAGCTACAACTGTGTGCCTCACTGTTAATTAACGTGGTTCATAATTTTCTGAGTGTTGCAGAGATCCATTCATTGTTTCATTTGCTGTGGTTCCTCATTTGTTTCAGTAACAATGGTTCGTATTTTTAGCTTAGGTTTGCTGTGGTATATTATTCACCCCCCCCCCCCTCTCCCCTCCTGAGTAGTGCATCATTCGGCCAGTAATACAGTTGTCCATCATTCGTCTCCTAGATACAATAGTTCGTCATTTGGGCTTTAGGTTCTTTCATACATTCCAATTTGAACGCTCAAGTCCCAGATCAAATTTATAATTGATGTATTAAATAGAAGACAGTTAAAACGAATATCTAAAGCAGGGTTTGGAATAGACTTTCATTTCGTTTCAAACTTCAAATGAAGGGGTGATGTTCCTTTTCAGAATGCTGATTTATGTTCACTGAGAGAGTTTGGGAGTTTTTACGAAATTATCAAATTGTGATGTATATGTTTGCTCTTTTTTTTTTTTTTTTTTTTTTTTTTGGGCTGTTATTTTATTATTGTCCTTATTTTCATTAGGGTTTTTTTTTTCATTTTTTTTATCGTTGTATTTTTCCATTTCTCCATTTCTTGTGGCTTTTATTTCATCGTAACATTTATTTCCAAATATAACATTAGAACATGTTGCAATATAAGTCCATCTGTACCATCCATTCTTCGTTTTTACCTATACTTACGATTGTGTATGCAATTTTTGCGTTATCGCCTATTCTTGTTGTTTCCTTTCATATTTATCATTATATTCATCATCGGGTGGTACTCTCTTTTTTTTTTTTTTTTTTTACGGATAAGTGTGTTATAAATCTTTTTTCCCGAGAAGTTAATAAAGAGTATTTTGTTAATTTGCAATGTATTTTTCCTAGCTGTTTATTATAGGATAAGCGTTCCTTCATATTTTCATTTTTTGATCATATTCAACTTTTGTCTTTTCCCTTTTTTAATTTGACTGCGATATCTGCGATGATACTAGACTAAGCTAAAATTCTATTTACAGTTGTTTGTGACTTTCATTGTTCTCTATTAGCATATAATTAAATGTTTAATTTTTATTATTTAGTACCTTATTTTTCACTTCATGTGCAATGTAAAGGATATTGGTCTTGGGTGAATTATGTCATTAAATAGTATGTCAGTACACACAAAAACGGCCATACGAACTTGACTACCGTTTGAAATAAGTACATTATAAATGCTTATATAGAAATAAATGAATAAGAGTAATGAATACAAAATATGAAATAGTTGATGGGGCTGCATACCTAACGGTTTTCCAGTATTACAATTAGTAGATTGGCCAGGGCACCAGCCACCCATTAAGATACTACCGCTAGAGAGTTATGGGGTTCTTTGACTGGCCAAACAGTACTGTACATTGGATCCTTCTCTGGTTATGGTTCATTTTATCTTTGTTTACATATACACCGAATAGTCTGACCTATTCTTTATATATTCTCCTCTGTCCTCCTACATCTAAAAACACTGAGGTTGCCAAACAATTCTTCTTCTCTCAAGGGGTTAACTACTGCACTGTATTGTTCAGTGAGCGCTTTCCTCTTGGTAAGGGTAGAAGAGACTCTTTAGCTATGGTAAATAGCTCTTCTAGGAGAAGGACACTCCAAAATTAGTGCCATAGCCTCTGTACCATGGTCTTCAACTGTCTTGGATTAGAGTTATCTTGCTTAAGGGTACACTGGGGCACGTTATTCTATCTTATTTCTCTTATTCTTGTTTTCTTATAGTTTATATAGGAAATATTTACTTTAATGTTGTAACTGTTCTTAAAATATTAAATTTTTCCTTGTTTCCTTTCCTCACTGGGCTCTTTTCGCTGTTGGAGCCTTCGGGCTTATAGTATCCTGCTTTTCCAACTAGGATTGTAGGCTAGCAAGAAATAATAATAATAATAATAATAATAATGATGGTTCATTTGGAATTGTTCAACACAGACTGTGAAAAGACAGCGGTTTTAAAACTCGAGAAAAATATATTTTAACAAAATGAAATTCGACTAACACGTTTAATATACAAAACCAAAATAAAATCATGGACGAAGCGAACGCAATGAAAAATTCAATAAAGGAAAGGTTCGAGAAAAACTGGAATCTTATCAAGTAGCGGAGGTTGAACGGTAATTTGTTTCCCAATAAACTAAAAAAGGAAAAAAAAAGCAGTTTATATACCAGGGGAGTCTTTCGGATCGGGGTCTGGAACAGTTAATGGAATTAACGAAGCAAGGTAGACTACTAATATTACTCTTTAAGTAAATTGCAGATTGAAAGAGTTTCCCAAAATGTAATAGGTTCAAATCCATTTACTCCAAAAAAGAAACAAGGAAATTTTTATAAATGAGCGGAGCAGGCAAACGTGAGCTTCCATTGCCAGTAGCTCACGAGTTCTAAACTATTTGAGACTTTGGGGGAAAACTAATGGATCTTTGCAAATAGGATGCCCGAAGTTTCTGCCCTGTTGCTATTAATTTCGCAAAGTCTTTCCTCCTCCTTGCTATCCTCCTATCCTTCCCATCTTAAAACCCTCCCTCTTCCTATCCCCATTTTTTTACTGTTTTTTTTTTTTCCATTTCGAAACACGAAAGTTAGAAGAGAAGGCACTGAGGGGAAAATTTAATATCTGGTGGTTGGTCGTGATGTGGTGTTTTAATAGGAGAGAGAGAGAGAGAGAGAGAGAGAGAGAGAGAGAGAGAGAGAGAGAGAGAGAGAGAGAGACACTGTTATTAAAGGTTCCTATATAATGGCTTGGGGATCTCAATTAAGCCTTGATTGACGTGGAATCAGTCCATGATCGACCTTTTTTTTTCGTTTATTGGTCTGGCTTCATAGATGGCAACGTTATTAGTTAGTCCTTTGCGTGTGTATTTGGATACGTCTGTTTGTTATTTCGGTCTAGAACCATTTTTGTTTTTAAAGATTTCTAATTATTGTTATTATTACCTCCGCCAACGAAGTTGTGTGGAGATTGTTTTCGCCCTCGTTTGTTTGTATGTGAACAACTTCCTGGTCACAGTTTTACTCATAAAGTAGAAAAAACTTTCAGGGATTAATTGTCATATTGAGACGTGGAAGTGAGATTCAATTTTGAAAGCCCTGGGTCAAAGGTCAAGGTCAAGGTTGAGGAAAAGATCGACCAAGAAGAAATACGCCTACGATATAAAGGCGATCTAATAAGCGGCCGTAGCGGAGGTCTACATTCTCAGAGTGTCATTTTAGTTATTATTATTATTATTATTATTATTATTACTAACTGGCTTTATTATTGTAGCGATTTTAAACATGATGGCTGTGTATTATTTTTATTAGTATATGGTATTAATTCGCATTATTATTGTATGCGATTATGATTACGATAATTGTATATTATTTTTATTATTATATGGCCTGAGCTATATTGGTATCCAAATCTTCATAATGGAAATAATAGAAGATTATTATTATAACCATACGAAACTTTATTACACCAGCAAGGTTTTTGTGAAGATTGTCGTCATCGATTTCCAATTGGGAAATATTGGCTGTTGAGCCTTTGAGGGATTCGGCAGTTTAATACTGGAGTTTTGAGTTATAGAAGCAAATATGGTAAGGTAAAAAGATACATATTTTCGATATTTTGGTTGCAGAATTTTTTGTAGTGTAAATCTTGTAAATAAAAGCAGTGACTGCATTCAAAGACCACATGTTACTATTTTTGGAGTCTCTCTCTCTCTCTCTCTCTCTCTCTCTCTCTCTCTCTCTCTATGCAATGATGTATATGCTGACGTCTCCTTTCAGTACTCTGATTACCTCCGTTTGGAAAATAAACGGTATTGATTTAATGTTATTTTTCTAGAAAATTCCTCCATTACTCAATCTTGAGTAAACCAAGTCAGACACTATATAAAACTTTCGGCTTCTCTTTGTGGAGCGAAGGATCAACCCATTTTTCTACCGTGATTCATTATGACTTCATAACCGACCAAAAATTGCCCTCGTATTTTTTCTATCTTTATTTTTGGGGAAAGGATGGCCTCATTTTACTGGGATTTGGTGCATTCGAGAACCTTTGTGGACGTTGAAGCCTTTTCTGGACGGAATGGTCATTATGAAGATGGTTCAATTATTGTGTGTCTTGTTGCAACTAGGAATGACTACCTACTTATGATTTTAGCCTTGATGAGAGAATTGAAGAATTTTTTTAACTCTTACCAACTTCAATAACACCTACATGCACTCACGCACACACATTCAGTATATATATATATATATATATATATATATATATATATATATATATATGTATGCATGTTTGTTTGCATATGCATATATGTATATCATCATCAGCCGTTACTAGTCCACTGCAGAGCAATGTTCTCTGGCATGTCCTTACACACTTGCACCTGTTTATGGTCTTTCTATGCCAGTCGACACCCGCAAACTTTTTTAGTTCGTCAATCCA
>NC_090725.1:282574945-282577445 GCF_036898095.1 Palaemon carinicauda
ATATATATATATATATATATACATACACTTATATAAAACTTTATGGAAAAAGTAATCTTAGTATACCTGAAGTTCACGATGACCATTGTATTTGTACGTTTCTTTCTGAAGTTTCAAGTTTTGCATTATAATCTCTATTTATCTTGCAAAACCAGAACTAGCAGAACCGGAATGCATTCACTTTTTCCAAATTTGGTGACAGCGGTTGATGAAACTTGCGTTAGACCAAGGCATCTGTATATGGAGGGGCTTAACCCTAAGGTGTGAGTACACAGTGCTTTTTAAGTGCCTGTTAGAGGTCAACTGCTCTCTCTCTCTCTCTCTCTCTCTCTCTCTCTCTCTCTCTCTCTCTCTCTCTCTATGGACTCCTAATGCCAATTGGATGGAACGCCAAAAAACTTATTCTAATAATGTTTATGACAGCGACTAGTTTTGTTATTTTTATTGGTTATAGGACAGCTTTCACTAATTACCCAAGAATCCATTGAAAAGAATTAGAGATATAGGTGATTCAAGTGATTATACCGTATACATACTCAAGCGTAGTGAAACGTAACTGAAAAGGAACATAATCTGTACCGGAAGCATTTCAGTCTGCTAAATTCAACAGGATTAATATTCAAAGAGTTGTGGTGACCTATTGGAAACGTCCCTGCTTTGCGTATACGTCACTGGGGTTCGAGTCATGCTCAAGCTCCATTGTTCCTTGTAGTGTCTCCAACCTCACCATCCTTGTGAGCTAAGGACGAATGTTTTAGGTGAGCCTATAGGTCTACTTGCTGATTCATCAGCAGCCATTTCCTGGCCCTCCCTGGTCTTAGCTTTGGTTGAGATGGGGTTTAGGCCGCTAGGTATATATATATCTACGGCTAGTCTTGGGCATTGTAATGCTAGCTTGGGAAGTGTCACTGTCTCATGCCTCTGCCATTAATGATCGGCCTTTAAACCTTTAAACTTTGCTACCTTTACATGAATAAAAGACCATTGAATCTGGGTATTTGACACAGTGACGCAATAAGTTGTACTAACTAATTCCAGGAACTCTGTAGTAGAAGTTTCTTAGAGGAAGTGGCTTTCTGGCGTAAGACCAAGCGTGATATCCTCCGACCACGGCGGTAGTCATAATTGATATTGTTAGAAAAAGGAAACCGTCATATCGAGCAACTTTCTCTGGGATGAAGGTGCCAGTTTATGGATCCCGTGTCAATTAACGTTTAGCAATAGGAAGAGACAATTTTTTGTATTGAATTTAATTTATTGAAACATATTCTAAAGCAAACTTGATAGCAAGACTCTTTTGATTTCTTGTTTATAAAGGCTTACATACACGTTCAAAAGAAGCGTCAAAATTTTGCATCAAGATTTTGATTTCCAAATTTTGATGCAAAATTTTGACGCTTGTTTTGAACGTATATGGGCCCCATAAGTCCCGGTTTTATAGTACACAATTGTTTTATTTATGTATGATGCTATTAAAGATTGTTGGTCTAATTATTTGAAGTGTGCATGTCAAAAGCTTTTTATACTCGCTTAGCCTATTCATGTAATAGCCTGATCTCTCTCTCTCTCTCTCTCTCTCTCTCTCTCTCTCTCTCTCTCTCTCTCTCTCTCTCAAAGACTGTACCTTTAAAATTGTGAAAAATTCCTGTCATTATTAACATTAGCCTACATCATCTTTTCATACTGTTTCATTGAGTAACTGATTTTATGAGTAATAAGATTCAAATGGTTTCAATAACAGGGTAAAATTTTGAGAAGTTTTGAAAGAAGATATGAATTATTATCATATTAACAATATTTTACACAAGGAAGTTTGAAGGTTTTGTTTGCTAGATATCTTGTTTTTCCCTATTGAAAGGCTGAATGTCGACGCAGTTCTATAATTTTCAGAAGCACACTATCTCACCCTTTTTATGGGGTTTTCCCCGTCCTGGTATCCGTAGTTTTGGAAAAGTTATACCGAACGCTCTTCCGGTTGAAGAAAATCAAATGCGACTCTTACAGTAGCAGATATGGAAAACCAAAAAAACTGTCCTCTTTACAACCCAGTATCACTTTGCGTTTTAACACCGCACTTTTCTGTAATTATGCTGGTGATTAGGTGTGAATGATGGTTTGGCACTAAAATTTCGAATTTGAAGGTGAAAGTAACTAGTTAGCGCCACGTTTTGGCCCTCGATGTTACCCGTATTCAGTTTTGTGGTGTCTTAAGTCGTACCAGCCGTGCAGTCTTGCAGTATGTCATTGCTCCAGCAACGTTTCGACTGCAGCATAGCATGTGCTGGGCTAACAAACACACTCTGCTATTAGTGATAATCTGCATTTTTATTACGGTAATTTAGAGGCGATCGTTCAGGCTGGCATGCGTGCGAAGGAGATGGTTTGGATTGCAACTGATTTGGAATTAGAAAAATGTCACCATGATTATTAGAATCTGTCTTAGGAATACGTTTATTTATTGTTATGTTTAAGGAATCTCTCTCTCTCTCTCTCTCTCTCT
>NC_090725.1:282579945-282597445 GCF_036898095.1 Palaemon carinicauda
TTGTTCTGCATTATTGACGCTCTCTCTCTCTCTCTCTCTCTCTCTCTCTCTCTCTGTGTGTGTGTGTGTGTGTGTGTGTGTATCCTTGCCACCTCTGGCGTGTTTGTCCTTGTAGTAGCACCCAATTGTTTATCCTATCACTTTACCCGTCAGTCATTTGCTGCTTTAATGTGCGATATACAGTACTAGAAATTTCATTTGTTTATTTAGTCTTTTAATTAAACCTTTATATAAATATTTATTTAGCTTTACGCCAACTATCCTTTTATTGTTTTTCTGGTTATTCATTCTGATCATGAAAGAAAATGCCTTTTCCAGATTTTCCTTTTGCTTTATTCTTTAGAATTAAATCGTAAAATTATCAATGCATTTCCTTGTCTGGATTCTAAACATACCATTGTATGTTTCGTGTTACAAATTACTAGATCCAGTAATGAATTTCTCGCTTTTAACCCTGATTATCCAGTGAGGTTTCATTTCTTCTGGTCCAAGGACTACCTGACAATCATCCCTCAAGACGATATATGCAAGTGGCAATTCTCCCAAGAAATGGGCGCTTTCTCTACTCACTCCTGGATTGCCTTACTCTCTTGTTGCTACGATAAGGGAGTACATATAAGTCCAGTGGAAATCTTGCATAGCTTAAGGCCACTTGTATCTAACGCTGCCTGTTTAGAAATATGAATAAGAACTATTAATTTTATAGATTTTCATTTTTTACTCCAACATAGAAATTATTGCTTGCCCATATCTAAAGAATTTTCGTCATAGTTATATATGCATTAATCAGTCCAGTTGAGTTAGCTAACGTTATTTTTTTTTATTTCCCATTTCAGTTGTTTTGTTTCTTTTTTCTTATTTATCATTTTAAACATAGAATTATAAATGGTAAATGAAAGTAACAAGAATGATTGATGAAAACCTTAAGTGAAATTAAGTGTTTCGTTTTGAAGTGTTCATCTTTCATATCATGACATTATCTCACCAATTGTCATACACTGAATGACCCTCAGGTTCCCATATTTCGTCCATCCATTAATCTATTTTAGCTGTTGTAACAATAAAAAGATGGAAACCAAGTTATTCACGATAATGTTGTATCCCGCCCCCTCATAATTTTTACGTTTGCAAGTTTATCTGTAGTGTTCTTTCCTATTTTTTTTTTTTTTTTTTTTTTTTTTATTTTACTCATTTTCTTTTTCTTCCAAATACGTACCATATTTGGTTTGTTTAATTCCTGTAGCTTCTATGTGTTTTTTTTTTTTTTATATTCTGCTTATAACCAATCTTCATCATCATTGTAAAGGTTTCATATTGATTTCTATTTAGATTTCAGCATATCATGCAAGCTAGGTGAATGTTTCTTAACACATGAGGTATATTATAGTGGTTTTTTTTTTTTTTTTTTTTTTTGGTGTGTGTGTGTGGGGGGGGGGGTGTCACAATCTCCGTTGTTTTGTGATGCACACGATAATATGTCTGATGTATTCTTAAATTTCATACCTTGTTTTTTTTTCTTAAATACCCATCTTGCTTTGCCATAATCAGCGAAGTTCAAGAATTTTCAAAGTAACATAATTCAGTGCCACTCCGCACTTCCCTTCTGATGGATAATTGTGTATTTCAGTGGATGAGACAGCGCTCTGGAGGTAAGATATTCATTGAATTAGATATAATTCAATGCAATGACTTCTCCATTAGTCTCTCTCTCTCTCTCTCTCTCTCTCTCTCTCTCTCTCTCGTATCGTAATTTGGTTGTTCCCTGATTTGAACAGGTTTTAACATTCCCCAAGCGGCCTATATCTCCCCGGATTGCCTTTCCCCTTTCGCCATCTCCCCCTCATTTTTATCGCCCTTTAACGTTTTCCCCTCGGATTTCCCTCGGGTATTTCAAACGCGTTTTGTTCTCGAATATGACATTCGAGTCGCTTAATTATTCAGGGAGAATCTCCTGTTGTGTGAGGTCTGATAATTTAGATAGTAGGATTCTCTCTCTCTCTCTCTCTCTCTCTCTCTCTCTCTCTCTCTCTCTCAAAGCTACAAGGAACTTTGTTTTTCTGCCAATAGACCTCGTGAGATAGCAATTATGAATTCCACTTTACACATTGCATGTGGCATTGATAGTAATGTGTCATTGATAGACTCAATTAAGAAGAGTTTATTGTGTATATATAAAATAATTCTAATAGAGGGAGTGAAAATATTAATGTCAAAAGGGATTATAATTTTTCTCTATCATGCATCCATTAGTATATGATATATTCTTGAAATTACTTTACTGAGAAGATACTGATCTAAGTTTCGCTAAGCATTTTCTCCGTCCGCCCTTTCATATATGACTTTCTTACCCTGCGCCATTTCTTCTTTACTCCTGCTATCTCCCCTTCCATTGGATGTCACTCTTACAGTGTTCTGAGTATGGTTACTTTGGGCTGGCGGGGAGGGTTAATGGGATGGCACTCTTTTGTGCCCTTCCATCTCCTTCCCTCCCTTTCCTCCCCAGGCCTTCGTGGTCCCCTTGACTGTCCCATAATATATCTCCTAAGTTCCCTTTCTCCCAAAATATTATTGGCTGAACATCTTTATGGTGAAAGGGAAATCTGTCCTCGCTATGTCTCATTATGCTGGTGTGCCTCGCTTTATATTAGTTTTTCACTTCTTATAATTACAATGTTTTTTTATTTACTTTATAGTCATATTTTAGACAAGTGATCATCTTAGCACTCTCATGCTCCTATTTGGCACTGCAACGTGAGGCTGTCGTTGTTGATAGTAGCAGAAATCTGATTTATTTCCAAGTCCTAAATATAAGAAGATCCTTTGACTATTTTCGAGAGAGAGAGAGAGAGAGGAGAGAGAGAGAGAGAGAGAGAGAGAGAGAGAATGGGTGTTTTTTCACTTACCTTAAATCGACCAGGCTGAACTTGCCTATTATATTGGTGCTTTTTTTGGCCGTAGTATGTGGTCAAAGCAGCTTAACTTGAGGTATGATTCTTTCCTTCGCTATTTGCAGACTTCAAAGTTATTGTCAAGGGATGCACTAGAATAGGAAGTTCCCTTTTAGATTAATGATAATTACTGCATTTAATTTATTATATGAATATTCCTGGGAATTACCTTCCCGCAGCTAATAAATGATAATACTCAATAAGGGATCGACTTGTAAAAGTTCCTGCATATGCCCTGGATAATGAAATTGTTGGCTTTTCCATGCTATATGTTTTTTGTTTACTTATTTACTTCATTTCTATTTATTTTAGAAAATAATTTTTGGATTCTTTTGCTCGTCATCTTATCTCTCGTCTCTCTCATCATAGAATGCATTCTTTTCATATTTTTGATATATGCTTAACGTGCAACACAGCAACGCAGTTCAGCCTGCAGCTTTGCAAAATAATCATCTTATTTGTACTGAAACTACCTCATTCAATTCCCCAAACCATAATCATTTCCTTTAACTGCATCGTGTAATGATTCCCATTTCCCCTTGCACTTTTAAAGCTTCGGGTCCATTTACATTTATGTCGTGTTTCTCAGTGACGAAATATATTCTCATATGTGGTTTTGAATAATGGCATCACCTGAATTTCTCAACAAATTACCATTTTGTAAATTTATTATATATTCCTTCCGCGTAATTATTGTGTTCTAGAGGTAAAGAATAATTACAGACCGTCCATCATTATATCTTATTTTCCTGTTTGTTGTGGAGTTGGGAAGTCATTCGCATCTATCTTGCATTATATTAACTAAATTTTGGGGATGTTTTAAAGCTTAATGATCGGAAATATGCGTCATTTATGGTAAGCATGAAGGGAGGTCACCTCTCTCTCTCTCTCTCTCTCTCCTCTCTCTCTCTCTCTCTCTCTCAATGCTATAGCCTCTGCTATGCTGGAGTTGATTTCTAGTGGATATAGATAGATTGATTTTCCTCGTCTTAGTTATTTATTTGTTACCTATTTGGTTCAGTTTTCTATAATTTGTTATTTATTATAATAGTTGGTTCTTTTCTTAGTATATTCAGTTTTTCGCCTTCGTATAGTTTTCAACTTTCTTCCATAGTCTTTTCTTATTTTATAAATCTTTTAAGATGTGTTTATAATGAAACCATCTGGAGATTATCAATTTTTGGTAGAAATTGGCTCACAGTTGACAGATTGTTACCATGGAAGCAATCTCAACCATTATGTAAATGAATTTTCAGTAGATGAAATGCATCATAAACGGTTACATATTTATCCTAACGTATCCACATTGAATATTTCTGCCTATATGAGTTCTTGGGTATATATTCGCTTTTGATGGGACTTGCTCTTTGAATTAAGGTAATTATGACAGCAATCCTTGCATGAACAGTAAAGCGCGAATGTAATCCAAATGATGTATGGCTTGTAGCAATGCTGATGGATTCTGTACAGAGTTCTGGAAAGAAATTATCGTTCACAGAATATACTCAACATCATTTATTGAATATTTATATTGAAAATGGCAAAAGTGCATTGGACTCCAGACAGAATTAATTTGAAGCATTTAGGTATGATGTTGAAATGATGCTTTTGAAGGGAATGAAATCATTTTTGTGGCTCCGCTGATTCCATGAAGCAGCGTGCATCATGCGAACCGGCTGTAGGGATTATTGATTCAAGATGAGTTTGGAACGGGTTTCTCCTCATGTGGAACGTTTTCTAGGCCTTTATCATCTTTTTTATACATTTTTGTGTTTTTGTCTGCGTTCATGCCTGCTTGAATGCATGTATGGATATTTATAGTTATGTGTACGGAACATTATATGTTTAGTACGTTTTAAAACTTAACATTCAAGAGTTTTTTTTTTTTTGTTTTTTTTTCTAGTATATGTATGTATGTATGCATGGTTATGTAATATGTAGGCATGTATATTTCTGCCTATACGTTGTACGTATTTAGGCTATGTTCCTTTTAGTCTAAGTGCATGATAAACTAACCTATATCCTTTAACCAATGGGAGGTACATGCATGTTGCGAAGAGAGATTGTGTGTGAGGGGAGCGCAAAAGACGGAAAAAAGAAAAGATGGTTGAATGACCTGTTAACCCTGACCTGGAGGGAGGCACGCAAGTCATCTTTTCTCCTGGTCGATGATGACCTTTCTTCGTCTAGTCTTCCTGATAACCGCCATCTCTCTTTTCTCTTGCCTTTTTTCTTATGTTTGTTTTCGTATTTTTTGGCGAATATTTGGAAGTAGTTTTTGAGAGTTCACAAGAATCATGCCCTTTTTTCCATTAATTTATAAGCTACAATTTCGGGTTTAACGAGGACAGGTGTCCTTACAAGTTTTTATATGAGAGAAATCCTGAGTTTTGTTTTGTTTTACATATTATTTTCATTTATGTAGACTTTCTCCTAAAGGTGTTTGCAAAGTAAGAAAAAAAAAAGATATCAGATGTTCATCATGATAAAGCCTTGTTCATAATAATTGTTGACTATGCTTGGCATAGGTCTCAATTCATCCTTGAGGAGCTCAATGTTTAGTAGAATTTGTCCTTATATAATTTCTTGTTTATTCTACTATTGTGCAGTTTTAGGTGACATGACTCATGTCATCCCCATTTTTTGTTATCTTTGCTTTATCTTGTGGTGCAAAAGTTTCATGCTGATTACTCTGGTTACGTTGATTTCTGCATAAATAATAAAAACATTTGAAAGTTTGAATCGAAATTTACATACATTATCTCTCTCTCTCTCTCTCTCTCTCTCTCTCTCTCTCTCTAATATATATATATATACTGTATATATATACAGTATATATATATATATATATATATGTATATATATGTATATATGTATATATATGTATATATATATATATATATATATATTTGGAGTACATCTGCAAGAATCTATTTATTTCTCTGCTTTTATATGTGTTAGTTTATATTTGATTATGATTGCATTACATTGGTTAATTTAACAT
The DNA here is from genome assembly GCF_036898095.1 of Palaemon carinicauda. Lineage (NCBI taxonomy): Eukaryota > Metazoa > Arthropoda > Malacostraca > Decapoda > Palaemonidae > Palaemon > Palaemon carinicauda. The sequence goes on from NC_090725.1 coordinate 282,585,898, forward strand.
CCATTTTTGAAATAATGGTATACCCGGAAGCAAAACCACTTAACATTTTACCTTATTGTAGGTTAACCCTTAAAACAAATTTCTTTTACCAGTGACTTTCTCCTGTCTAAGTCCCCTCTCCACCTCTCCCACCCTACCTCCTCGAGGAACATATGATTTATGCTTTGTTGTGGTCTTTTCACTCCTTTGTTTCTGTTTCTCTTCTGTTTTTTTTTTCTCTATTTGATGTTTGATAGGTGATATCCCCGCCCTACTCTTCCTTAACACCTGAGAGAGTCATTCATTGCTGTACAGAACCGTTACATGTGTTGTGGTCATTCTATTGTGAGGAAGTGTGGGGGAAGCCTTTTCTTTAAATCGTTTAGTGTTAGCGTGTATAAAGAGTGTCTATGGTGTAAATTTTCTTCCTCAAAGTTAATGTATTGAATAGATAGAAATTTATTCAGCCAAATCAGCGATTGTGTTTTGACGTATGATTGACGATAGTTTTGTGGAATTTTTAAATACTTTGATGTAGACTGTTCTCAAGTCGCTTCATAATATTTATTGATAAGGATATTAATTTGTGTTTTATACTCTATTTGAAAACGTTAATGCGATAGAAGTATCTTAAAGAAAAGCTGCAACGTTAAGTTTACGCAAGGAAAACTTCATAGAAGTGTGGAAACCATTGAATCTTGTACGAATATATCCAGTCATTCAACAAAGCGAAGCCGGAAAGTGGCGTTTCTGCATCAAAATTTCCTCATATTTTAGCTCTGTGAATAAGAAGAGTCTTCGTTTTACAAATTATATTCTGGCTCTAATTCTGAATAGGTAACGTGTTTTTATAGAAGAAACCTAGGAAAATTCACAAACTAGAATTATTTCTAATTTGCCATTGAACATTGGTGCTCATAGCGGACTTAATTTTTCGTAAAATGATCTCATTCAGGAGTATTATGCAGGTATTTTTTATTTGATAGATTATTAACGCAAGTTTAATGGTTTTGACGGTGATGGAAAAATTTGACACCAGGTGTCTGATTATCGCGTTTTCGCGCTATTTTATTTATATATTAAACTCTCTCTCTCTCTCTCTCTCTCTCTCTCTCTCTCTCTCTCTAGGGCTTTCTTGAATTCTTTGTCTTCTCCCCAAGGTCTCTCTCCTTTCTTGTGTGATTTACGTTGCAAGGATATTTTGGTGCAGCTGCATAGGTTCTGTGTTGGGTAAGATTTTGTTTTTACCTGTTTGGTGAGTGTTTTATATTTTTTCAAATTTCGTTGAAATTGTAATAAGAGAAATCCTATGATAATAATGGTGATAAAATAGGTTTAGTTTCTTTTGAAAAAATTGACTACAGTTATCCAAAAATAAAAATTATAATCACAGAATAGTGAATTATTACCATATTATGTAATATTCGTATTTGGTTTCATTTAAATCTTATCCAGTTTAATTTTTCACATTTCTTTAATCAGTATCTGCATATTGTCACTTTTTTAAAATACACTATACAGTGATTCACTGTGTTTCAGTAATTGTATTTTGTTAATATATTTATTTATTCCTGTGAATATGTATGGAGGAACGAATATTCCCCCTTTTGGGACCATTGACCAGTTACATTTAACATTTCGTTACATTTTATTGAAGCAATAGAGGTAAAGTAAGAAGAAGAAGAGAATGGTGATAGACCTTTCAGCATCTTGAATGAAGGAAGATTGTTATGCACTTCGATATTTAGTGTTATGATTCTCTCTCTCTCTCTCTCTCTCTCTCTCTCTCTCTCTCTCTCTCTCAAGAGAAGCCTTTTGAGGTGTGGAATCTCTGGAGAGTAGAACTGACATACAAGCGATGTCCATTCCGTGCTATCAGCATCTTTTATGTTTTGTATCTCATTACTCCTATGTTATGTTTAAAAAAATTTTGCTTTCTTATTTTTTCTCCTAATGCTTTTGCTTTTTACGCTCTTATCCTTTTATCCTTAACATGCTTTATGCTTTGACCAATTTTATTTCCTTTTTGTTTTCTGGACATTTTGGTATCACCCTGTCCATTTTATATTTTGATCCTCTCACCTTTATATTTGATTTATAATGAGAGAGAGAGAGAGAGAGAGAGAGAGAGAGAGAGAGAATTGCTGGCTGTGAACCGAGTGAACCGAACGAAATGTCATTATGGAAGATGAATTGAGGCAATGGAGATGGGAAAAAGGAATATTCGCAAGAGTGGAATATACAAAGAGGAAGGGAGAAAATGTGGGCGTTATTAAGGACATGACAGGGAAAGAGGAACAGGGGAAAAGACTATTGGAATATTTCGCGGGAAGAGGGAACATTTAAAAAGGGATCGTAGAAATATGAAGGAAAATGCTCTTGATGTTGTAATGAGGGAAGACTGCGCCTCAGAATATCAAGGTGGAGTTGGTTATGAGTGAAAATTTTCCTTATGTATTTATTTACTTTAGTGTATGATTTGCTTATTAATTTGTTTATTTATTCTCATTAACCTGTAAATAATGTATGATGGAGAGAAGGAAATTTTATAAGTTCGATCACTACAAATGGGGCATAACATATTATTGGAAATTACTTAAATCTCCAAATTTATTATATGTTTAATTGAACTGTAAAGCGGAGAGAGAAACAGCAGTAGGAATATTTCACTGCTAAGTATTTGCCTCTTAATGAATTTGATATGCGTGGACCCTCTTTGGCATACTAATGCCCATTCAGAAAAAGGAACAAAGCTCTTGTTTCATGGCCAAGGGAAAAAAAAGACTAGATTGGGAACGGATCGCAGTTGAATATGAAACGAGATTTGCTGAAATTGATTTATTTTTTGCTGAACTTAATGTAGAGGTCTTTATTATCCCTTAGTGTCCTTAGATTTAATTACGTAATTCTTCCATCTTATACACTTTTAGAAAAAAAAAACATAATTGTAATCGGAAATTCTCTGTAAAAATATACTGTTCTCAACCGTATTTCAGTAAAATACAGGCCTTTGTTATCATCTTTTATGGGTTGTTAACTGTAATATCACTCTTTTATGTCAATATATCCGTTTTTAAAACTGTAAAAATCAAGGAATTAATGTTGCCAGACGTTTACCGTTTTTTTTTTTTTTAATGAAAATTTTTAACAGTGAATCTTAATTTATCCTACATTCACTGTCTAATTTTTCTAAGTAACAACGTTCTTCCAGTTGAGGAGACAGCTCGTGCTGTGATGAAGCTTCTAAATTCGGTTGGGAATTCCATCTGTCGTCCTGCCCACTGATTTCATGGTAAATTGAGTAATTGAAGGCGGCGACACTCCCTGTTCCTTTGTAATAGACCACCCATTCTCTCGTAATTCCTTTATAATTAGAGAGCCATGTTTCCACGCATGGAAATATTTTTCTTCTAATGCTGAAATGTAACGTCATGAACTTTATACAAAATTGTTTAATTTTCGAATGAAATGGCCTCCCAGTTGTTTTCTATTTTTCTTTGCAATTATTGTTTTATATATATACTGTAATTTCAGTATTTCCACGTAATATTTTCACATGAGATTACTTTTTAATATGTTTTCAGTTTTTCCAAATGTTATTTTTATGTATTTGAAGTGTTAGAATCCTCTATTTGAAGTTTTTAAAAGTATTTCAACATTAAATGGTTTCTTCTGAATAAGTTTTGAGTATTATATTTACACGGGGTTGCCTTTTGCTACAGCCCTGGATAGGTTGAATAGTCTAATTGCCAATTTTTTAGCAGTATGTTACAAAGAGTAACAGGTAAAAGGTTAGAGTTCTCTTGCTTGAGGGTACACTCAAGCAACCTAATCTATGTTTCCTTATTACTTTCCCTCACCTGGCTACTTCTCCCTGTTGGAGTCTTGGGCTAAAGTGTATGTTTGTGTGTTCATATATATATATATATATATATATATAAAGAGAGAGAGAGAGAGAGATGTACTGTCAATTTCGCTGATATACTGTATATAAATATGTAAAACAATGATTTTCTCACACATATTGGATTTGCTTATTAAATAAAATTCGTCTATAATAAAAGTGAGAAATGAATGGAGACCTTTTCCTTCCTTTGTGAGACCAAGGAGGTTAAAGACTCGAAAATGCTCACGGTAGTAAGGATGAGATACGACATAGGCCCTAGATTTTTGTGAATGATGTGGATCTGTGTAGGGGACCTTTATGATGTAGAAGAGACTCTTTAGCTATGATAAGTAGCTCTTCTAGGAGGACACTCCAAAATCAAAGCATTGTTCTCTAGACTTTGCTAGTGCCATAGCTACGTACCATGGCCTTCCACCGTCTAGGGTTAGAGTTCTCTTGCTGAAAGGTACACTTAACACTATTCTATGTTTCCTCATTTCGTTTCGTCATTGGGCAATTTTACTTGTTGGAGTCATTTGGCATAATATTATAGCCTCCTGCTTTTCCAAGTATGGTTGTAACTTAGCTAGTAATAATAATAATAATAATAATAATAATAATAATAATAATAATGTTTGCCAGGCCTTGGTGGAGATTAGTGGTGTTCATACATTATTCTCAGTAGGTGTTGTGTGTTATTTTCACATTAGATTTCTGTTTCAGATACATTTTAGCAATATTTTAAAACGGGCCTTTTTTTCTTTCTTTGGCAATTGGTCTACCGGTCTCTCTCTGTTTTTTTCCACCGAATTTAAGCTATTTTAAAGCACTATAAATCTTATATCTTTGAAAACAGAAACACCAAACTTTATATTATTATATCATTTACGGGTGATGAGGAATCGACATTTTACGTGTGTATCCAAGATTCAAGATTATGTTTATACTGAGTTAAATGTCAACATTTAGAGTTTTACTTTGGCTATAACTTTTTATTGATGCCAACGCGGAGAGAAATTGCTTTTTAGGTCATACTTAGAGGTCAGAGGTCATAATAATTCGCCATTTTTGGCCTCGGCTTTATTATCCCTCTTCCAGTAGGTCATGTTTTTGGCATGGATTGTTTCTTCACTTATTTATCTGTTTGTTAGAAGCATTTTGCTACATTTTATTAATTTTTACTTAGTGAATCTCGTGACTGAAAACTGGTGGTGATTAAATTGTTGGAGAATTAGAAAAGCAACTTTTAAGAATGAAGTGGTTATAGTGATAGATTAATCAGTCTTGCGTAACTTTATAGTCTGAACATATAGCTTGTATTAAAAAAGGATTTGATTATTATTTCCATATAATCCTGAATTTTGAGATTTGATGTGAGCATTCCCATATACTGTACATCGTAGCCTTCCGTCTTTAAATCGAAGTTTGGAGTTGCATACACGTTAATGCCAATATTTTCTATCAGCACTGTAAAAATATTGTACCTTTGAGGAATAGGTAGAGAAAAGACCATTTTCAAGTGATGGGGTTTTAGGGATTTGGGGAAGACTGAAGTAAGGATACTTTTATGGCAAAGGGCAAGACCACCCCTGACCTATAAAATTTTTCTCTCTCTCTCCTCTCTCTCTCTCTCTCTCTCACAATCTCTAGGAACAAAATATAGTTTGTGCATTAGAAGCTTCTTGCTTTATATTGTTTTTTCAATTGTAATAACACTCTCTCTCTCTCTCTCTCTCTCTCTCTCTCTCTCTCTCTCTGCTAAGTTCTTCGCTACAGAAGAAAAATGATAGCGAAAGAGCGATGGATAAAAATAGTCTGGGATTCGATTAAGGAAGGACCCAATACCTGAAAGAAACACAAAGGAAAACGAAAATTGAGGAAAGTGAAAGTGGAGGGAAGAGTTAAAAAGTTTTGTAGAAAGTTAAAGGAAAAGAGCACGGTTGGATTATTGTATGCAAGTGAAGATTTTAGGAATATCAGGGAAGTTTAGGTAAGTAGATGGATAGTGAAAAGAAACAGAGAAAGTCTGGCAAGGAGGAAGGCAACTTTAAGATGGGTTGGCTCTGAAAAGGGATGGAAAGAGCGGTCGGGAAGGTAGGAGGGAAGAGGAAATTCCATAGTCGATACCTTCAGTTGGGTCTTATGGAAATTCGTGCGGTTACCTGTACTAAGCGGTCACGATTCCCGATGAGCATAGTATTTGGGAAGTACAGGAAACTTTTATACTCGTCGCTATTTTCCGAAACTGCAAAATGTTTGAAACTCCGACGACTATATCCTCCACCCTCTGTCTGTATGTACAGTTTGTATGCTTAATCCTAGATACACCCATATTTATATACATTATATGTATCATTTTTTTATTTCCTTATTCCTTTCCTCACTGGGCTATTTTTCCCTATTGGAGCCGTTGGGCTTTATAGCATCTTTCTTTTCCAACTAGGGTTGTAGCTTGGCTAGTAATAACAATGATGATAATAATAATGTATTTATATAGTTTATATATATATAAGTACATACGTGTATATATTACTACCTGTTGAATAATTTGGACCCAAATGGCAATTATATTTGCTAAGTGCATCTACTCCGCCCAGAATTCGACCCATGTCGCTTGATCTTGATGCAGAAGTAAACATCATATATATATATATATATATATACTTGCTCTGTACATGGATGCATACATATATACATATGGATGTGTATATAGGCCCTGGGAGCTTCATATGGTTGTTTATTTCATTGTCAGTTTTAGCTTATCTATCTGTTTTATGTCTTGACTAAAGTCATATACTGTACTTATGTTTCCTCGAGTCTATATTACCAGAAGTGTTTTATGAGATTTTTATTTTTTTAAGATCTTAGTATAGTTTCTCAGTTCTTAAAAAAAAAATCGTATAAAGAGAACAGACTGAGCCCCAGAAACAAACCCTATGGAGACAAAAAAGAAAAAGAAAAAAAAACCATGGTAACTAGGAATACATGAATCAAGTAATGTGAAAACTTAATGTAATGTTTGCTTTATATTTTTATAAAATCCTGATATACGTGTACCCATGTCCAAGCTTGTTTATATTTAGTCATAATTGAACCAATCCCTGAATATCCCTGGGGACATATAGTACAGGTTTTAGTGTGGATATAAGCATGTTGTTGTAACCTATCAATACTGAGAGCTGTTGTTTTTTTCAGCACTAGTAAGAGTGAGGCTTTTAATCTATTGACGAAACAACATGTATTTATTTGACTTATCAATCTCGGCATTGGCTTTTTTTCTGATTGTTTTGTTTACTGAGGTGAATATTGGTTCAAGCGATGGGAATTAGCGACTGCGTGTTGATTGCTTTCAACTGCATTTGCAGTGTAAACAGAATTTAGCTTTTGCAGCTTTTGGGGGAGGTTTTGTCCTCTATTTTATCAAATAAAAACTTTAATTTAACAGTATAATTGAAGTTATGATTGAATGGATATATTGATTGTATCTATTGATATATACGTGGCACGTGTCTTTACATATTTTCGATAACTGTATCTAAGGTCCTGTAATTATACTCTGAGTACATTATATAAAGGTCATTGTAACGACACTGATAATTCACTTGTTCAATCGAACACTTGAAGTATATAGACAAGTCTGTGTATATTATATTATATTATATATATACATATATATATGTATATACATATATATATATATATATATATGTATAATATATATGTTGTATATATGTATATATATATATATATATGTTGTATATATATATATATATGTTGTATATATATATATATATGTGTGTGTGTGTGTGTGTGTATAGTGTGTGTACATATATATTCAAATATACACACAAATCATCATCATCATCATCAAATCATAATACTACAATTTTCCCGCTACAAGGAGGACTCCCAAGAGTTTAACTAGGTCCAAGATCTTCTATCCTCTAAATGCATCCCACAAAAGGACTAACCACAGGGTATATAATTCATCACTAAGGTCAACGGGGCCTCTAGAGATTTTTCTGGAAACTGCTCACATTTTTCTATTGTAGGATTGATCTTGGGGTCTCTGGCGTTAAGCTTGAACTACATACAATGACTAGTGAAGAAACTAGAGTATATAAAGGAATGTGTGGTAGATATTGGTGTATTCGAAAAGAACTTGACAAGCTGCATAATCAAATGGAAAATAAGGACATTAAACTACATATGCATTGTTGCGAAATGGTTTATAAAACCACGAACACGTTTAGAAGGTAAAAGGTGTACACGGTTCACTTGTTGGTTAACTTGTTTTATGCGAAAATGTTTACAAGAGATTCCCTCTTGATTAAAGAAGATAGGTGAAAGAAACTGTCGCAAAGAAAATGTAGGTTCACTACTACATTTTCTTTATTCGCGAAACTCGAATGTCTATTTAATGTTGATTTTTTTTAAAAATACAGTAAACGCACACGCATCAACACACACACACACACACATATATATATATAATATATATATATGTATATATATATATATATATAGTATATATATATATATATGTATATATATACATATATATATATATGTATATATATATATATATATATATATGTGTGTGTGTGTATATCTGATAATAATATTCACAAAACTGACTTCATGGTAGACCAAATGATTTTCCTTCTTTGATATCTGAATACTATTAAATGCAAAAATCAAATTTGGTTCCTAATTTAAGTTACATTTTTGTTATTCACTAACCTGAATATATCCAAAACTACATTGCATAGAAACATATTTTACAATGGGAACCTTGAAAATGATCGTTATATTTTATATTAGTGTAATGCAGTTTTTATATCTTCAATTGTAGAAATACCTTTCTTGACTTTTTTTTTTCATTGCATTATTTTTAAAGGAAACCTCATCTTCGTTCACAGTGAACCCCAGCAGAGTTGAAGTAGGCAACCCTTTTCTTAATTTCGACTGTTTCCAAACACTTTACTGGTGGTGAATTCATAAATATGTAGATTTATGAAGAAGTATATATATATATATATATATATATATATTTATATATATATAAATATATATATATATATATATATAATATATATATATATACTGTATATATATATATATATATATATATATATACTGTATATATATATATATATATATATATATATATATATTATACACACACTTTTAGATACGTTCACTGTTGTTGTATTTTTCATATATCGTTTTCCTCATTTGACAGTTGTTATCATTGAAACATGTTTTGAACATTTGAAAATATTTCCCGTGAAAATTATTTGTTATATAGAATGGCCTTGCAATTTCAATGTTTAAGTCATTCAATTGAATTTTATGCATTTATGTATACTGGTAATATAACTGTGTATTCCGTGTATAAATTTTTATCTGGATACATGAACTTCGCGTTTTTACGAGTTTAAATATCCTTTAATATTCATCGCTAATTATGAACCCCTGGAATAGTTTTGAGAAATTTTCTCGCAAAGCCATTCCCTTGCAAATTAATTGCCCCAAATTTTAATTAAATGCGGGCAGGTGAAAATTCACTGGCGAATTTTCCCCCTGGGAAACTCTCAAACTGATGTATTCAAGGAAACTTTCTATTTTTCTCATAAATGGTAGACGAAGGTATTTTCCATGAGGTAGAAGTGGTTTATTTTGAACTCGAGATTCATCTTTTTGGAAAACGGAGAAAGCATACAAATGTCATCGTATTTATAAATGTACTTCATATACGGGTTTTGTGTGTGTGTAAGATTTTTATATATATATATATAATATAATATATATATGTGTGTGTGTGTGTGTGTGTGCATATATGTATATATATATATATATATATCTATGTGTATGTATGTACATATATATATATATATATATATATGTGTGTGTATGTACAGATATATATATATATATATATATAATGTATATATATACATACATACATACATACATACATACATACACACACAATTGCTAGTGTACGTGATCTTTTCAAAAATAACTGTTGAATATTTAGATAGATATGCACGCACACGCTCCCCCACCCCCATTTGGATAGAACTTTTCGTAGTCGTTCAACTTTCGTTATAATTTTCAAGTAATAGTAATGTTGCTCATTCCCTGATTCAAACCTTTATTCTCGGCGGTCTTCGATAATCTTTGTAGTGGAATTTGAAATGTTACTCGGTTTAACTGATTTCCTGTGACCATGATGCAATCGCATTTGCTTTATTTTTATTTTTATTCCATTGATTTTTAGTTCTTTGTTAAGGAATTTGATGATTAGTTAACTTTCCATTTACTTGGAAATGACGTCCAGCCTTATGCTGTGATTGTGCTTTTCGTTAAGGATTATTTGCTTTATTTTGCTTTGCTTTGATAGTGAAAAGTTGATGACCTTTCGATGATTATTCAATGACCATCAATCTAATTGAGCCTCGTTTGCTTTTATAATACTCTCTTTCTCTCTCTCTCTCTCTCTCTCTCTCTCTCTCTCTCTCTCTCTCATCTCTCTCTCTCGCAGGGTAGCAAGATTTACGAGTGAAACATTTTATGTGTAAAGAAAATTGATATGTCTCAAGAGATGTTGCTGAAGTCTCTGTGGGTTTTGAGTTCGTTACAGTTTATAATTTTTTTGATATTTAGTTGAATTCATGTACTTTCATTTTTGTTTTGAGCTTTGAGTATTCTCTCTCTCTCTCTCTCTCTCTCTCTCTCTCTCTCTCTCTCTCCTCTCTCTCTCTCTCTCTCGTTCTATAATATATATATATATATATATATATATATATATATATATATATATATAATATATATATATACATATATTTGTGTGTATGTATATATATGTGTATATATATGTATATATATATGTATTATATATATATATATATATATATACACGTATATATAAATATATATATATATATATATATATATATTACATACACACACTTTATTTACTTTGTGCTTTTTTTCGCAGTTAGAGGGGTGTCGCCGGAAAGGGAAAGCCTTCCCGTACATAACACGTCTTTTAAGGGATTAGGTTGCTGTCTTCAGAATAGTAACTAAAATTTTTATATACAGCACGTACATAAGTATGTTTATTTCAATAAACATAATACAGCAGATATTTAATTTTTCTTTTCCTTTCAATGTATTTTTTCTTCCTTTTCAACGCGCTGTGTTGCAGCTTATATTGTTATAACGTTGTATAAGGGGTTGTATTTGTTTAACTGAGCAAGATATGTCTTGAGCTTAATTATTTCTTATGTCTGTTTGTCCAGAATGTTTCCTCACTGTTGATGGCATTTTTCTGGGCCATTGTACGTTAAAGCTCTAGAATAGAATATGAAACTGTCTAATGAAAAGAGTCTTCTATGGAAATGAAATGTTTTTTTGTTAACAATGTTTTATTTTACACCTTAACATTAACTGAGAGAGAGAGAGAGAGAGAGAGAGAGAGAGAGAGAGAGAGAGAGAGAGAGAGGAGAGAGAGAGAGGTTGCTTAAAGGAATGGAATGCTATGCTTATATTATGAATTATTATATTTTGATAAAGAGAAGACTTGCAATTGGAAGTAAACCGTTTGTTTTGCATAGTAATATCTTAACAAGACTCCCATAACATTTTATTGAATCAAAATCTTTCATTGAAAAA
>NC_090725.1:282602445-282609542 GCF_036898095.1 Palaemon carinicauda
TTTCGATTAAACGGCATGATAGCCTCTGTCCTCAGAGTGAAATGAGGTTGGGTTTGTTTATCCTTAATTATCTGTTTTTAATTATGGTGTTTCAGAAAGTTATGTATAAATTTTTACAAAAACTTTAGCATAAGAAGTTGTCGTGACTGGTAGTAAGTGATTAGATTTTGGGAGAAACCAGAATGTAATTTCTTGGGGGTTTATTGTTCTGTATTGGCGGAGGTATGCGGTCTCCAAGGGTAATTTTTCATGAAAATTTGACCATCAGTTTTATGTGAATTATATATTTCCCTTATTTTCTTGTCAACTTAATGTTGTCTGCCCAATTCATGGCATGTAATTTTATCATCGTGATAGAGTTAGAAATATTTATTTTCCTAATATTTTCAATTGCATGATATAAAACAGTTGAGGTAAACTTGAATCGATATTTTTGTTTATACGATCTCTCTCTCTCTCTCTCTCTCTCTCTCTCTCTCTCTCTCTCTCTCTCTCTCTCTCTCACGTATTACCCTGCATTTTCAAGATTGTTCTCTTTCTCTGCGCAATTCCCCCTCAAAATTTATTTATATATATCGTTTTAAGCCATAACAAAAATGGAGGTAATAACAGGGCCCTGACTATTGTTCTCACCATTCTCTTTGAAATATGTGTTCTTGGGGAGGAGAAGCTTTCAGTTTTTTTTTTTTTTTTTTTTTTTTTTTTTTTTTTTTTTTTTTTGTGTGTGTGTGTGTGTGTGTGTATACTCGTCTTTTAACACAGCCATTTCTCTCAGAATACATTCCAAAAATATTCGTACACTATTTTATATGAAATATAATTGGCCGATTCCCCTTGTTTGATATACTGTATATGCATAGTGTGTGCATCTTGTGAATGTTCATATACAGATTCTACTTGCTGGCGTATTTCATACAGGATTTAGGGGATCTGTTGCCTCCCTCCGCCTTGGAACAAATTAACATTGAAAACACACGCGTGCTTGCATGCATACACACAAATGTGTATATGTTTGTTTTTGTGTGTATTCACATTTGTGTATATGCATGTATTAATTCATTATATAGAATACTTAAGTAGAGAGAATCTCTTTATTGAGGCCCTTACACACAGACATACATATGCATACATATATTTTATATATATATATATATATATATATATATATATATATGTGTGTGTGTGTGTGTGTGTGTGTTTATATATATATATAATATATGTATATATATATTATATATATATATATATATATATATATTTATATTTATATATTTATTTATTAATTTGTTATATTTATCTATATATATATATATATATATATATATATATATATATATTTATATATATATATATATATTATGGTATGTGTGATTTCAGATTCTTTCATTACGTTTTTGCTGCCCAATAATTACACGTGATTGAACGGCATAAAATACGCTAATCCACCATTCCACACCACGCTTTCATTTTTACTTCTTGTATTACAGTTTACATTTTTCACCCTAAAAAGAGATTTGGTTTAAGAAACTATTTTTACATTCCCATTCACTTGCACTCCTCTTCAGCCTTTATTTCTCCTGCTCTGTAACTCGCCTACTCACTCATCTCTCCTATACTGTATAGTAAAGAGCAAGTGCATGGCTATATATATATATCTATATATATATATATATATATATATATTTATATATACCGGTATATATATATATATATATATATATATATATATCCTATCACGCACATAGGAGAGAGGGAGTAGTCATACCTTGGTGAGAGAGGTTGTGTCCCGAGAGGCACACTCCCACAAATTGCAGAACCAGCAAGTTGTAGTTAAAATAAAAAAAAAGGGGGGGGGGAGGTAGTGAGAATGGCTGAATGTGTGTGCATATATATATATATATATATATATATATATATATATATCCTATCACGACGCACACGGAAGTGGGAGTAGTCATACCTTAGTGAGAGAGGTTGTGTCCCGAGAGGCACACTCCCACAAATTGCAGAACCAGCAAGTTGTAGTTGAAAAAAGGGGGAGGTGGTGGGAATGGCTGAATGTGTGTGTGCATAATTATCTAAATTTCCTTTTCTTACATGTATAGTATGTGTTTTCTTGTGCGTGGGTACGTTGTGTGAAATGTTTTGAGAATGAATGAGGGCAAAAATTATGTTCGTGTTCGTAACATGCTGCCGTGTTCTTTCCCCCGAGATCGGCTAGGGAATTAGGGGCACCCAAATGAAGTTCAGTCATTTTTAGCGCAAATAAACTTGAATGATCATTTTTGGGGGATGAAATTTTTTTTCCCATGGCCTTTTATAGTATATAGGAGACGGTTTGATAGTTTTAATCGTTGTTATCTCGGTGTATCTTATGTTGGGCAAGACAGTAATTATATGTGTGTATATGTGTGTGTATATATATATATATATATATATATATATATATATATATATATATACATATATATATTATATATATATATATACATATATATATATATATATATATATATATATATATATATGTGTGTGTGTGTGTGTGTTGTATAAAAATGAGGTTTTTATACAGATTTAATGATAAGGTAACTCATTAAATTTATAAGTTAATATAGGGTATATTAAATAATAAAGTATAAGTTACAATGAATTTAATTGTAATGTATATACTCGAACCAAATAAATTCTGAACGACAAACACTTGACGTGAACCATATGGATAGAAAGTGAGTACTTGGGCTGCATCATCCGGAGGCCAATGAAATGAATCCGAAAGTATACACACATCTGAAATAGTGAATAAGAGGAAATCTTAAGATTTCATGTATGAACAGAATCGGACGCAACTACCCCAATGAAATAACAGCCCAAAAAATAAACAAGTAAAATGTAAAGTATATTTCTATCCCAGTAAACAAAACGTCAATTAATAATAAGAACAAACAGAATTCAATACAATTAAATAGTAAATTGATTAATGAAATACAAACAAACAAAGTAACTAGAAGTATAAATAAGTATGTAATGTAAGTATAGGTAAGGTACGTATATAATTTGGGTAAGTTTAGGTAATAACACTTATCACATAAGCATCGATTAAAGCTGCAGGAATAAAAATTGAGATCTGGACAGTTTAAAACAAAGAAAAAATAGCTTTTCTCTTACCTTGTTTATAGTGTAATTTAGGAGATAGGTAGGCGGGTTCTCCTTTGGCAGGTCCGGGTCCAATGGTATTTTGATAGAATTATTCCATATGTGCGTAACACATGATCGTGTTGCAAATGGTAAGATCCATAAGTCACTAAATAACTTCAAAGATTAATCCACTGTAAGTATGACTGGAACTTCTACTGTAGACTGAAGTTGTTAAGTTCTTGACAGGTACTCCTCTTGACAGGTACTCCTGGTTCTCCGTCACTCAGTAAAGCAAGAAAAAATTTTTTCGCATTAAAATTGGTGGTTTGTTTACGGCAATAACCATTTAAAAGGATTAGACGAGAAAAGCTATTTATAAAAGTTACGTTAACTTTAAAATACAGAGGTAAAGTACTTTAATACTGATGCCGTAGTGATAATGCATATTTTTCTACATGTGTGTGTATTTTATGTGTTATATTACATAAAGCCTTTTGTTCTAACGGGGTGACTCCAGAGAAGAAAAACACAACATTTATTCTTCAACTAGCAGGCTGATTCATGGATTAGCCCCCTTGTAGCAAGTCAAACAAAACTAGCCGCTTTATATGTCTACACAGAAGGTGCATCAGCAGTATGTGTAATATCCTATACACATTGTATCATTCAACTCTATCGTGCTCCCACTCCATCTGTCTAACACTACTTAGGCTTTTCTTTCCTTTTACAAATATACTGAATCACCAACTTATTGTCATCCAGTCTTTCCACATGAAACATCAAAATTAAAATTTAATTCATCCTTTCACCTATGCTAATGTGTTTTTACCACTGCTGCGTAATTTCAGATTTTCTTTGTCAGTTCATTTTAACAGATCCAGTTCTTTTTTCATTTGCATTCGATATTCTTATGTCAGTTTCACGAAGGATCGCCAAGTCAACAGTTCCTTCATCTATTGACACATTTCCTTCCATGGACAACTCTAGTATCTTGCCAATCTGTAGCAAAATTGCTAGCTTTTGTATGTGTGTATATATATATATATATATATATATATCAAAATTGCTAGCTTTTGTGTGTATATATATATATATATATATATCCACAATTACTATCTTTTGTATATATATATGTGTGTGTATATATATATATATATATATATCAAAATTGCTAGCTTTTGTGTGTGTATATATATATATATATATATATATCCAAAATTGCTAGCTTTTGTGTGTATATATATAAATATATATATATATATATATATATATATATATTTGCGTGTGTGCGCGCGCGCGCCTCTGTAGAAATGCAGCATTTGCGTAACATGTAAGGGTAGTGTTTTGCGCATGTCTGAGGTTCAGTGGATCAGGAGAATTTCGTATCGATTTGACTTATTATTTGCGCCCTTCCTGGAATCCAGTTCCATTTGCTAGATGTTTTCGTGCCCCTTAAATGAGAGAGAGAGAGAGAGAGAGAGAGAGAGAGAGAGAGAGAGAGAGAGATGACCTCTTCTCAGGTCATTATACCTGAATTAGGCTTCATTCTGTTTTCTTCCTGCTCTTCCTCCTCCACATCATCATTTTCTTTGTCTCCTCCTCCTCCACAACTGGCTTTCTTCTTAAGACTGGAGAAAATGCTGTGCACCCTCAAGTGCTTGGGAAGGTTTACGCGTGGCCCTTGAATCCGGTGTGCATTGTATGCATGCCCTAAAGAGCGTGGTTCGCGTCAAAGTTCGTGGGCAGGTGTTGTTTATATCGGTCATATCGGACGATATAAGGAATTTTCCTTTTTTCAAGAAAGTTTTGGATCGGAGGTTTGTTGCTTCGTAATTTTTAATTTTTAAAGACTGGATAGTTGAGGCAGGTTTTTTTTATGCTATTGCTATAAAAATAATGTTATGTTCCTTTTTCTGAGAGAGGAAAAACTTGAAGGCGTAATGCTTTTGAAAATAGCTATATTTATATAATCTTTTGGGAAAAGAAAGACAAATTTGACGTTTTCACCTTAAGAGGGTTACTCATATCTTTTCTTTCTTCGCACGGGTACGCATAAATTATGATTCCTGTAAAAGGGAGAATTTTTTCTCGGAAAAATAGAGGAGAGGCCAGGAAGTGCGGACTTTCAAATGAGAGGGTGTATGCATATACTCGAGCTTAAGGAGGGATTAAGAACTAATGGTTGCTAAACGCTGAGGAGAAAAAAAGTGAAATATTCTAATGGCAAGAAAGATAATGCCGCCCATTATTTTTCAATATCACAAGGAAGAGCGTCATAATTAAGGGATAATCGTATATTAACTATCTTGAAAAATAATCTCCCTCTATTATCATCCCATTTTGCTTCCAGTATTTTCTTCCAAAGCTGTAGAGGGTATTTCCATATGTTGGATATGCTTTTGATATCAAGTTTAAGAAAACAAAATTCTGAGCACCTGCACGTTAAAGGTCCTATTTCCATAACGTTTAACGCTTATATACCCCTATTTTTTTCTCAAATTCTATGGATAGGATGTGATTAGTTCATGTTATATATAAATTACAGCATGTACTGCAAGTTTCATTTGTGAATCTGTAGTGACTGCATTGTGCTAAAGAATATTGATTGACTGGCTCTGAGACTGACTTATATGTTAAGTTGCTCGTACATAATGATACAAATATGGAAGAATATATATATATATATATATATATATTATATATATATGTAATATGCTATATATATATATATACATATATATATATATATATATATAAATAAATGTATGTGTGTGCGTGTAAGATAATGAGAAAGATTAAAACTCACTTGAGATACTACCGCTAGAGTGTTATGGGGTCCTTTGACTGGCCTGACAGTACTACATTGGACCCTTATCTGTGGTTACTGTTCTTTCCCTTTGCCTACACAGACACTGAATAATCTGGCCTATTCTTTACAGATTCTCATCTGTCCTCATACACCTGACAACACTGAGATTACCAAACAATTCTTCTGCACCCAAGATGTTAAATACTGCACTGTAATTGTTCAGTTGTCACTTTCCTCTTGGTAAGGGTAGAAGAGACTCTTTAGCTATGGTAAGCAGCTCTTTTAGGAAAAGGACACTCCAAAATCAAACCATTGTTCTCTAGTCTTGGGTAGTGCCATAACTTCTGTACCATGGTCTTCCACTGTCTTGGGTTAGAGTTCTCTTGTTTGAGGGTACACTCGGGCACACTGTTCTATCTACTGTAGTTTCTCTTCCTCTTGTTTTGTTAAAGTTTTTATAGTTTATATAGGAAATATTTTAATGTTACTATTCTTTAAATATTTTATTTTTCCTTGTTTCTTTTCCTCACTTGGCTATTTTCCCTGTTGGAGCCCCTGGGCTTATAGCATCCTGCATTTCCAACTAGGGTTGTAGCTTAGCATTTAATAATAATAATAATAATAAGATAAAAGGAATTGTTCAAAAATAATAGCCTGAGCGCATATCGTCTGAAAGGTATTACTCACCTCTCTCTCTCTCTCTCTCTCTCTCTCTCTCTCTCTCTCTCTCTCTCTCTCTCTAAAAATATCCATTCGGATATGTGCCCGTCATCTTTTAGCCTGCCCCTTTTTCAAATAGATTTTTCTATTCTTTCTTTTACTGTGCTTTTGGTCCATTACCTTCTCCATCTCTGTCCGTTTGAAAAAGAAAAAGAAAAAAAGGAGCATAAACGGAGAAACTCCATTCCAACATTTCAGGGGGGTAAAACTAAAACTTCAATTGAAAATGATTCTGAGAGTTTCGGAGGCCACCTGAAGGGATCTCTCTCTCTCTCTCTCTCTCTCTCTCTCTCTCTCTCTCTCTCTCTCTTTATATATATATATATATATATATATATATATATTTATATTTATATATATGTATATATATATATTGGTATAATGTACGTGGTATAATAATTCGCTTAATATTTGGCATATCTAAAACAGATAT
>NC_090725.1:282610042-282622542 GCF_036898095.1 Palaemon carinicauda
GACGCCACCTGAAGGGATCTCTCTCTCTCTCTCTCTCTCTCTCTCTCTCTCTCTCTCTCTCTCTCTCTCTCTCTCTCTCTCTCTCTCTCTCTCTCTTTATATATATATATATATATATATATATATATATATATATATATATATATATATTGGTATAATATACGTGATGATATAATAATTCGCTTAATATTTGGCTTATCTATAACATATGTTTCAGTAAACGGACCGAAAAAATTGCTATAATAGAGATAAAATTTGTCTTGTTATGAACTAGTCAGTATTTAAGTCGTTTTGTTTTTAATTGTTCCTATTTTCTTGAGGTAATGGATAATTGATGCCTCCTTGCTTCAGATCCAAAGACAATGCTTAGAGGATTTACTTCCCACTGACAATACACTGACTCCCCTGGCGTTATAACTAGTAAGGTTGGTTCTCCAGTCGGGACATCTGATCATGCCTTGATTTCATTAGTAGTGAAGACTGAGCAGCCTGTCCCTAATATAACATACTCTTGTAAAATTTATATGAAATCCCAAGCAGACTGGAATTGGGATTTTGCATGATCTTTTGTGCTTGAATTGGTCACAATTATATAGTAGTGTAGATCCTGTTGTCCCTTTGAATGAGAATCTAGTCAACATAATTGATAGGCGTATCCCTTCTCGTGTGCTAAGGTACCGAGTGAAGGAGAAACCGTGGTTCAATGATGATTGTAGACGTGCTTATTTGGAGAAGCAGGAGGCCTATCATCTTTGGAAGGGTAACAGATCAGATTTGACCTGGAACAACTATACTCAGCTTCGAGCTTTTGCTCAGAGTTTATGCCTCAACTGAAAAGGAGTACAATTTAACCTTAAAAGAAACCCTTTCTGGTACAACTCAGGAGCATAAATGGTGGTCTACCCTTAAATCTGCACTCTTTGGTGTGGATGCAACAGTTCCTCCTTTACTTAAACAAGATAGCTCAGTCACTCATCTAAAGGAAAAGGTAACCCTTTGGTTGATGTTTTTGACAGTAAACAGAGTAATGAAAAACTTGAACTTCCTCATTCCTGTTTTCCTGAGGCTAAACTAATTAGTTTAGCTTTTCGAACTCGTGAGATTAAAGCTCTGTTGATGGACCTTGATGCTTATGGAGGTGTAGACCCAAATGGTATTTTTTCCTTTGTTTTTTATAAAGACAGAAGATTTCTTAGCTCCAAAGTTATCTGTTATTTTGCGCAAGTTAGCAAGAAGAGAAGCTTTTAGCACTTGTTGGAGAATTGGTAATGTTACTCCTCCATGTAAATGTGTTTGTGGTAGCTCAAGTCCCACTGATTACCGCCCAATTTCCATAACTCCCCCTTTTATCTAAAGTTTTTGAACGTCTTTTGGCTAAAACGTCTTAATAGGTTTGCTGAAGGTAATCATCTATTACCTAGTTTGCAATTTGGTTTTTCGTAAAGGCCTTGGAGCATGTGATGCCCTTTTTACAATCTCCAATGCTGTACAGAAATCCCTTGATTGTGGTCAGAAAGTTCGTATGATTGGCCTTGATTTTAGTGCTGCCTTTGACTGTGTTAATCATGAGGTCCTTGTTTTCAAACTCAAACAGTTGGGAGTGGGTGGGGTCGTTTTTTTTAGCATTATTATTGAATTTTTAAGTAATAGATCTCAAAGAGTTGTTGTTGATGGGCACCATAGTGAGTATAGGAATGTGATATCCGGTGTTCCTCAGGGTAGTGTTCTTGGCCCATTTCTTTTCATACTATATACACATGATATGTGGTTTGGCCTAGAAAACAAGCTTATTGCATATGCAGATGGTGCTACTCTCTCTGCATCAATTCCATCCCCTGAATGTAGATCTGAGGTTGGTGAATCCTTTAATAGAGATTTAGCTAAAATTAGTGCATGGCGCAAATTATGGGGTATGAAGTTGAATCCTAACAAAACTCAAAGTATGATTGTAATTAGGTCAAGGACGGTGGCTCCTCAATATCCGGATCTCAGTATTGAAAATGTTTCTTTAAATTTGTATGACATTTAAAAGTTTAGGTGTGATTCGCGACAGAAAATTTACTTTTAGAAACACATTAGGTCTGTGTCTTCTTCAATTGCACAAAAAATTGGTTTATTGAGAAAGTCTTACAAGATTTTTGGTGATCAATCTATTCTGAAGAAGTGTTTCAATTCTTTCTTTCTACCTTGTTTTGAGTATTGTTCTCCTGTCTGGTGTTCAGCTGCTGATTCTCATCTTAATTTGTTGGATAGAAACTTACGGTCTATTAAATTTCTTATTCCTGATCTAGATATTAATCTTTGGCACCGTCGTTCAATTAGTTCATTATGCATGTTGCATAAGTTTTTTCAATATCTCTGACCATCCTTTACATTCAGATCTCCCTGGACAATTCTATCCTGTTCGTAATACTGGGCAGCCAGTTAATTCTAATAACCAGGCCTTCTCCATCATGAGGCTCAATACTATACAGTATTCTAGAAGTTTTATTCCAGCTGTTACCAAGTTGTGGAATTATCTTCCTAATCGGGTAGTTGAATCATCTTCCTAATTGGGTAGTTGAATCAGTAGAACTGCAAAAGTTCAAAGTTGAAGCAAATGTTTTTATGTTGACCAGGCTGACATGAGTCTTTTTATAGTTTTATATATGACGTATCTGTTTTTGACGTTGTTAATAGTTTATATAGGACATATCTGTTTTGGCGTTGTTACTGTTTTTAGAATGATTTATTGTTAATTTATTCTCATCATTTATTTATTTCCTTATTTCCTTTCCTCACTGGGTTATTTTTCCTTATTGGAGCCCTCGGCTTATAGCGTCTTGCTTTTCCAACTAGGGTTGTAGCTTGGCTAGTAATAATAATAATAAAGATTTATTTAATATTTCTAAATGATGTAATTTCTTTAATTTTTTTTTTTTTTGCATTACGCTATTTCGTATTGCGGAAATACGTGTAGGATTGGTTTTCCGGAAAAAGATGGAAAATCCATAATCATATACTAAGAGTAGGACATGAACCATTGTTTTGGCATGAGAGAGAGAGAGAGAGAGAGAGAGAGAGAGAGAGAGAGAGATTTAGTGGGTGAATTGTATATATATATATATATATATATATATATATATATATATATATATATATATATATATATATATATGTATATATATATATATATATGTATATATATATATATATACACACATATATATATATATATATATATATATATATATATATATATATATATATATATATATATACACACATATACACCCACTCACACACATACATGATATAACAAGTGTGGGTGCCTATATACTATGGGTGTAGGAGATTATAGAGATAGAAGGAAAGAGAACCGGCTTCGCCTATCATGAAACGTTTTTGCTACTCATCGTTGCCTTTGCTCCCGTGGTTAATTTTATGTCCTTCATCACAATTCCAAAGGTCGCCAAAGACCCCTCTCCTCGAATCATTCCAGTCCCGGTTCGTATCTCCTTGCATCGCATGCCTCGCGGATAGAGCCTGCTCATTATAACTTTTCATTCCTTGAAGATTGGGATGGCGCCTTAACATTTGAACGCTGCATGGTACATTTTAGTAAATTTTCTCTACAATATATATATTTTTATATCTTGTCTAGTCAATTATTTATTGTCAACCTACTCCAGTTTTTCGAAATAGATTTTCTTTTGCTAACTTCCTATGATTTTCGTTGTAGATGTATTTCCGGATAAACGCACACGTTTGAATATGTATTTATACACACGTGTTTGTGTATATAAAATTTCTTTCATTTCCGAATTATTTTTCCTATTGCCCGTTCTTTTGTTTTATCAATTATTCCTTATATTGCTTCTCTAAATCTGTCGTGATTAGAACTGTATTAGATACCTTGTTCATTAATGTCCATTTCTGGATAGAAGGGCGGAGGGATCACTCTCCCCATTCGTCACGAATTGTCTTTAATAGACATTATTTGTACCCGTCAAAATCCTTCCGCTTTCCCATTTAAGCCCATCAACAAATTCCTCCAATCATTGCCGCTCATCTCTATCTCGGGGAATATCTCCCCTTTGTCCATCTGGTTATTTGTCGAGTCCCCTCTCCTTTTATCTATCTTCCCCTTCTCGTCCCCCTTTGGTGTCCTTAGAACCATCTAGTAATTCTTTTTCTCCCTCGAGCAATCAATCAACCGGGTTTGAGTGACCGTGTCTGCTTCCATCTGGAGGATAATCGCTCGCCTGGCGACGAAGACACATTTGATTGTATTTAAGAGAATTCTCTCTCTCTCTCTCTCTCTCTCTCTCTCTCTCTCTCTCTCTCTCATATGTAAGTTGTGTAAGTATTTACAGGCACATGTGCATGATGATCTCTC
Organism: Palaemon carinicauda; assembly: GCF_036898095.1. Classification (NCBI taxonomy): domain Eukaryota; kingdom Metazoa; phylum Arthropoda; class Malacostraca; order Decapoda; family Palaemonidae; genus Palaemon; species Palaemon carinicauda. The sequence goes on from NC_090725.1 coordinate 282,614,421, forward strand.
TCTCTCTCTCTCTCTCTCTCTCTCTCTCTCTCATATATATATATATATATATATATACATATATATATATATATATATATATGTGTGTGTGTGTGTGTGTGTGTAAGTTGTGTGAGTATTTACAGGCTCATGTGGATCTTGATAAATATCTTGTAATGCGAGGGGCATTTATTTTCTTTTTCGTTCATATTAAAATGAATGATTTCGTAAGTTCTGCAGTGAAGTTCTTGTTATTTGCAATGCCAGATATATGTACATAAATCAGTCAGCTTCTCTGTCGCTGACGGACGGTTTTTAACCTTTGTTATTTCCCGGTTTCGTGTTTTTATGTAAAATCTGAATTCCATTTCTTGTTTAATTCATTCACGTCACATTAGATTTCTTGTGCTTTGTTTTTCGTTAGTAATCCATGTAAACGTTCTGTGGTACGTGCTTTTGTGTAATTTCTATACATGTTATCATGTCTGATGATTTATTAGATCTGATATTGTTGTAGGGTCCCCATCTTTGGGCGTGATTACTAACAAGGACTTTTTCCTACGTCTTCTAGTCAATGGATACCCTCTTGACCGGATGAAGGCTTTAATAGGAAAATTATTTCACCAATTTGTTTGTTTGATTTCTTATGCAACAGTGTTTATATTTATTAGCATATGGTGAATCTCTCTCTCTCTCTCTCTCTCTCTCTCTCTCTCTCTCTCTCACATATTGGTAATTAGGAAACATATATATATATATATATATATATATATATATATACATATATACTTTTGTTGCTACGGAGAAGACAATTTGAAATATTGACGTTAATTTGTTTTTCAGATTTAATTGCGTAAAGGGGTATGGTGGGACATCAATTCATTTATTGCTCAACCCAAATTAGTAATTAATTTAAAAGTACGTGTTAAATCAATGTTTAAATTTCCCGAAAGTTACCATTAAAAGTATTTGCAATAGAATAGGAAGTCGGAATGAACTTAAAAAAAAGGAAAAAAAAAAGAATAAGATGCGGGTCATTAGTAACATGCATCATATTGCTTATTGCGGAACCTTTGTAGTTGGTTTGGACGGGCCGGGTCAGTAATTAGAATTTGGGTAAATATTCACTGTTGCACAGTATTCCTAATGAAGGAGATAAGAAGTGCTCCTGGTGTATTTATTGGTACTTAGCTTGCCCTAAGACGACAGTAACCCTGTGTTTGCTCCCCAACCGTCTTCACTGGTGGCAAGTTAACACGAAATAATAATGTTTTCCAAGTCATAAAATAGCTTCATAATATCTTATTTCACCCGAAGATATAAAATATTTTCCCCATACAGAAAATCGATTTGAAAAGTAATAAGAATGTTTACACCTCTCCCAACCAAATACAATAATTTCGTTATTTTATCTAGAATGAGTTACGAACGCTGTATTGACAAATGCCCGTAAATCTTTTAAATATACGAACACGAAAATGTTTCATGAGCCCATGTCCGGTGCAAAGTAATTGCCTTCAGTAACGCGCGCGGTTTTTTTTTTTTTTTTTTTTTTTTTTTTTTTTTTTTTTTTTTTTTTTTTTTTTTTTTGAAGAATTTTCCTCTAGACGTTCTTTGTCAAACTAGAGAGTCTTCCCCCATTTGGTCTTCACATCATAGAATATTTTTTCTGTCCAAACTTCTACCTAGACCTCTGACATGTTACCTTACTTCTTGCAGCCAGAATGATCGATCATTACATCTTGAAAAAACATTCCTTTGCATTTTTTAAACTTTTCAGTCCAAACTGGAGTTTGTCAATACTTCATAAATAAAAACGTGTATGTCAGCGAAACACGCATGATGGCTTTGAGGATTTAGTGGCCTTATCGATTGCAGCTCTAGATCTTTCTTGGCTTCAGAATTTGATGTGTGGGGACGTAACGGTCGGCTTCGACGCCTAGAAATATTGGTGATCGACTCACATGAGTCGATTGAGTTCAGTTATGAATTTCCAGCAACGATAACCAAAAGGGGGTAACCTTAATTTACAGACACAGTTTTGCTAAGAGTATCTTCTGATCTACTAACCTTATCCCCGCACTTTCCTTTCTTTCTAATTTGCGGTTCATTGCAGAGCTTGATGCCTTTATATCTTGTGGCAACCCTTCAAATAGGTAGGACGTCTTCTTTTCCCCACTTATATCTTTATTACCTTCGCCAGCTTCGTTGCGAAGGTTATGTTTTGATAGACGTGTATTTGCCTGTATGTATGTGTCTGTGATTTGCATAACCCAATGTCATGAAATTTGGTGGGATGATTGGCCATGATCCAAGGACAGTTTGATTAGATTTTGGGTGTGATTGGGTCAAAAGTCAAGGCCCTAGTTCACGAAACGGCCATAAACGTCTTTTTGCAATATTGTGGAAAAATTTTTATCTGATTTGCATGAAACTAGATGTCAAAATATGCATGATTCAATTGCCTTTCTTATGATATACAGCATGATATAGGCGAAGGTATGCCCGTTCTAGTTCTGTCTATATTTTCATCACTTTATTATGGCTTTCTTCTTTGTTTACACTATATTTTACTCAAGGCTATTCTTTAGTGTCGAGACTTTTCAGCTACACTAATGGCATTTTGACTTGTTTCGTAAGAATTTGTGCACTTTCTGAATAATGATATTGAAATAACTGATTTAGTGTAATACAGTAATACCAGAACAGATAGAATGGTGATCCTGGCGTATTCCTTAATTATTGCATGGGTGGAATGTCGATTATGCTCGAGTCAAACATGATTGATGTCAGGACATTACTGGGTGAGAAATTCATGTTAATGATCGATTACACAAATGAGGGGTTGTCATTTTTATTCATGTGAATTTATTGATTTAGTATTAGTTCATCCATTTGTGATGATGATAAGTGGCATTATGGATAGCAGTGTGATTATCATGTCTATTACTACGGTAGATAAGCCGAACTTTACTCTCAAGTTTTGTCAATTGACCAATACAATATTACTTCCTTTTTTGAGTTGATTACCATTATCTTTCTGCCCTAGTAATACTGTACACTTTAATTAGAAATGATGAAATAGTAAAGGCACTTATTGCTAGGAACGTCTTATATACCTAAGCGAATAATTTAGAATCTCCTATAATCTGCACTTTTTTAATAATTTAGAATCAAATTCATTGTTGTTCAGCCACATTTTTTTTTTTCAATTCAAAGACATCTTTCCTCCAACTATATTCTCCCTCTAACTATTTATCTCATAGCTTAGTAAATCTCACCAGGTCAATAACAACGCACATCTGGCTCGACTTTGCAAGATATTAAGGCTTTGTTAATGGGATGCAGATTTTGGATTGTGAGCAGATATCTCATAGTTTAAAACTGTCTTGTTTTCTTCCGCCATCTTCACTAATGTTCTGTCGGAATGGTCTTTTCCGCTCATATCCTCCATCCACCCCATCTCTTACGTTATGTTTGCGAGTAGATTTTCAGTTTAAACAAAATCCTCTGAGCCATATCCTTGGAAGGAAAATATATCCTCCTTTCCCTCTTCTTCGTCTTTTGTCCTCCTGAGAAAACTAAGTGAAATTTGACGTAAAGCCATTTCGGTTGAGCAATGTTACGATTTTGCTAGGAGTGCTTTTAAGGAAAAACAAAGCCATTGAATTTCTTTCATTTAAGTTTGGAAAAGTTTGAGATTGAAACCATATTTAAGTTAGGAAAAGGGCAGATTGAAAGTTTTGGTCGAAGAGGTTCTCATAGAGTTTTCTTCTAATATTTCCCCACATGGCCTATTGGAAGCGTCCCTACTGGGCGCTCACCGGACTGGTGTTCGAGTCCTGCTTAAACACGATAGTTTCTTCAGTGTCAGCAACCTCACCATCCTTCTGAGCTAAGGATGCGGGTTTGGTGATAGCCTTATGGGTCTACTTTAGTCATCAACAGCCATTACCTGGTCCTAGCTTGGGCGGAGATGGCGCTGATCTTGTGTATATGTCATCAGTCTCTAGGACATTGTCTTACTATCTAGTGCAGTGTCACTGTCCCTTGCTTCTGCCATTCATGAGCGGCCTTTAAACCTTCATGTATGACAGGCTCTTGCGTTGGCCGTCCGTAAACACTGCTGAGTTTGTTGTAAAGAGTCCTAGAAAATGTAGAGTAAACCGTTGAAGTTATTACTAGTCCTACGTCCCTTTGAGAAGTCTGGCATTAATAAACGTCCTTTTGCGAGTGGTTCGTTATATCTTCTTTATAAAAAGGCTTAACCGTATGAGGAGTGACACTTTGATATAAGTGTAGCCTATCATCAAAAGTTGATTGCATGTGTTTTTTTTTTTCTTTAAAAAATCATCATCCTTTTCACTTATTTAAACGTGGTTGAATAAAATTCATTATATTCTTAGTAGAATCTTTGGCTTAAAGATGACCCCAGCTTCAAATATGTATCATATCGTCATGCATAAAGGAAAATGTTTCCGCCTGCTTACAACATTTATAACTTGAATGTATCTAAATGAGTTATTCCCTTCTTATAAATTGCATTCAGAGGTGTTGCATGTATACATATACGTAAAAACACACATATTTCAAATGTATGAAATCCATTTCTATTATTGCATTAGGAAAAAAAAGCTATCATATAGGCACACGTACACCTTCTCTTGAGGCAATGAGTGATAGGAAAAAAATATACCAAAATTAGATCAAAAGGGTTATTAGTGAAAGGCAGTAAGGAGCTCAAGGAAATATGAGACGGAAGGAAGGGGAGACCGACGAAATTAGTTAACTTCTACGATTAATCCAGTTCTTGTCAGAGGAAGAAGCGGGGTGGGGGGAGGTAGAGGGAAGAGGAGGAGGAGGAAGATATGGGTTATGATTAGCCAATATTACTGAAGTATTCTTGACTGAGTTTGAGGAGCTACGGTAGTTATCATACTTCATTTGAGGTTTCATGCTGAGTTTGAAGTTCGACTGTGAGTTTTTGTTTTCGTTTTGGTGAGCAGTGTTTAAGGTTTGTTGCAATAAGTGCGAAGGTTGACATATTTGAGTTCAGGTACACTTGATTTAAAGATTGTTGCTGTTGTTGTATGCGCGCGCGCGCGCGCGTGTGTGTGTGAAGGGAGTTACACCTTTCAGGGTAAAATACCACCCATGGGCTTTTGATATTGGGAGTATGATATATGTAATGCGGTTTTCTAATTGAATAGTATGATACTTTTGGTGTTTATATATATATATATATATATATATATTATATATTTTATATATATGATATATATAATATATATATATATATATATATATACACATATATATACACACAACATGGTTTAGATATGTTCTTTGTCTAAAGGAAAATGACGATGCACGGAAAAGGTGATAATGAAAGCAATTAGAACAAATTTGGGTAATAATGATCCCAAGTAATACGAGGGGAATATTAAGTTATCTAATTACGTGTGAAATAATTTAATACCCCTTTGAACGTCGCAGATAAGAAGGTGGTCAGGGACAAAGTATTTATTAGATTACGAAGGATAATTGCCCTACCAGGGGGACAATATTCTCTCTCTCTCTCTCTCTCTCTCTCTCTCTCTCTCTATATATATATATATATATATGTATGTATGTATATATATGTGTATATATATATATGCGTGTGTGTGTGTTTGTGTATTATAAATTGTTTGTGTATGTATATTTATTTTCCAATTTATACGTTAGGAATTTGCATTCATGCTTATGCATGTTAGCTATTTTTTTATATAAAACTTCATGTTTTAACGTAATTATCCCCGAGTTTAGTTAACGTCTGAAATAAAAAAGAATTGACAAGCTCTCTACTAAAAGGTATATTATTTGATAATCATTGTAAACGTTATGTAAGAGTACATGTTAAGCTATTTATATTGGTACAATGATATTTTTTTTTTCAAAACTGACCGACTACGTCTTAGAGGTAAAGGTGAATATTAGTTGGCTCAAAGTTTCAGGTAGGAATGTATAATAGAAAACTAAAAGATCTATTAAACTGGTTTTGGTAATGTTTACGCATATTTATGTTAAACGGATGAAGAAACATAATTATGACTTCTTTTCCCCACGTGTAGCGAGAAAGATGGTGGCTTATCGTCATATTCTGGCTCCTCTTAGACTAAATTTCATTCCATGTTGGTGTGTTGGTAACTTGAGTAAGTTTAAAAGTGGAGAGAGAGAGAGAGAGAGAGAGAGAGAGAGAGAGAGAGAGAGAGAGAGAGTGAGTGAGAGTGAGAGCGAGAGGACTCATTAAATTGGAATTGCATCGTTAATTCAAAGACCCTACTGAACTTCGTTTTAGGTAGTTCGGAACCACCTTTGCCTTCTTTCGATTAACAAGGATGAAGAGGGATGCGAGATATATAGCTCTTCTGTCGTGCCTATCCTAACCGACCCCTTTGCCAGTCCAATTATTGGGTTCCTAAAAAATGTCTTTTATTTACGAATCACTAAGTGGATTCGCGTTCTTTCATACCTCAAGGCTGATCATTTTGGCGACTCACTTGTCTGCCATTTAATGAATAAGCGCTTGAAGTGAATGAGAGAAATTCAGCAATTGCATTTGGAGGGTTTTTATAATGCGGTCGAAATGGTTGAAGGTCTCTCTCTCTCTCTCTCTCTCTCTCTCTCTCTCTCTCTCTCTCTCTCAAAATGTAGGTCACTGAAAGCCGTCTCTTGCTCTAAAAGCGATGACATATTTTAACTTATTCTCATTTTTTAGAACTCATATTTTTTTCTTCATACACATCTCCTATTCTCAGAAATCTGCAATGACATCAAAGATTGCTTCAGACTTATTTGTACCTCACGTTTCATTGATTTTTGAACGCCAGTGGAACTCCATTTCCAAAGAAATTATAAGAACTCTGACAGCGTCTTATTTCACCGTCTTTAACTATGAAGGATAAACTGAGCACATGCGCACTGGGGAGAGTTCATGCATATTTGTGCGCTAACTGTACAGACGTTTCATCCATGATTCAGCTTTTAAAGCTTCTCCATTGCAGTGTAATGTGTGTTTTTTTTCTTTCTGGACCCGCCTCCGGTTAGGAAAACCAGCCTAATGTTAAGAATATGTTTAAATTGTGATATCAAGGCTGGGTAATTTTTTTCTGTATATCATTGGTGAGAAGAGATAAGCCTAAGAGGAATCCTTTTTTTTTTTTTTTTTTTGCCGTCTTAACTATAGCCATTAATATGGCATCTCCTCTAGTATTATGAAAGCTATCAATTTCTGTAACGGATTAAATAGTAGGAGGACATTTCATCAGTAATTTAAAAATTCTTTTAGAATCATCGTGGATAGAGAATCGTTAAGCCCATGTTTCAATGTCTGGGTCCTATGGTAATGGATCGGTTTTTTTCGTCTGTCAAAGTTTTGCTCTATAATGCAAATGCCTAGGTGGTAAAAACACAGCAGGTAATTTCCATATGATATTTTAATAGAACGGAATGAGAGAGGTTCAGGGTCGTTAATTGCAATTTCCTACTGTCTCTATAGTGCAGGTACAATTGTTTATATTAGAATACACCCAACATATTAGAATACAATGATTGGGTGGTGTTAAGATTATTGTAACACATGCAAAGGTAATTCTTTGGGGATTTGTTATGCTACTATCACTCGATAAGCAAGACCCAGCAAAAAGTATAGTTTGGGTAAGCAAGTCTTTCCTTGTAAAGACTATTGAAGAACTCAAAAGAGATGTATTACTGCTAAAATATTACTTCAGATGTAGGAAAAGAAACCAGGAATGAAGCATTCTCAATAAAACAGAAGTGGACTGATCGCTCAAGAAACTGTAATATGTTTACCAATAAGAAAATGCAGCCATAATTGAGTTAGCTAGACTTTATGCCAGACCACATCGGACAATATCAAAATCAACGATATTAGATTTACCAAAATGAGAGAGAGAGAGAGAGAGAGAGAGAGAGAGAGAGAGAGAGAGAGAGAGAGAGAATATGATGATGTATGGAAAATGTTTAGAAGATTAGGACTGAAAAACAATTTCGGTAATGGAAGTACGGAGAAAAGGGGAGAAATATAGACACACCAGGGAAATTGCTCTTATTGAGAACTGCTACAACTTCAGAATTTATT
>NC_090725.1:282627542-282633163 GCF_036898095.1 Palaemon carinicauda
TGAGCCCAACCTTATTTGATATTTCATGCATTTTGGTAAGTATGCATTATAAATCCTGTCGACAAATCCTGTCTTGTTCTGCGAATAAGGACAGCATCATCAGCATACTCTAGGTCTGTTAATTTTCTGTCACCAATCCAATCCAATCCTTCTCCACCATCTCCGACTGTTCTACGCATTACAAAATCCATGAGGAGGAGGAACAACATGGGTGACAACACATTCCCTTGGAGTACTTTGCTGTTCAGTTGAAATTCATTTGATAGGAAACAACATGGGTGACAACACATTCCCTTGGAGTACTTTGCTGTTCAGTTGAAATTCATTTGATAGGACTCCATCAATATTAGCTTTGCCCTTGCTATGCTCATGAATAGACTTAATCAAATTCACATATTTAAGAGGAAGTCCATGATAACGCAGGACTCTCCACAAAATTGGTTGGTACACACTATCAAAGATTTTTCATAATCCACAAATGCCATCAAAATTGGCATTTGGTCAGTACAACTACCTTTTCGACACCCAGCTTGTTCATCTTCTAGCTTTTCATCAATCTTTCTCTCCAGTTTCTTTAGGATAATCAAATTATATGTTTTCATAACTGATGTAAGTGTTATGCCTCTCTGATATATATATATATATATATATATATACACACACACACAAATTACAGTTCTTGTGTATAAGTTTCACAGCAATCAAACCTTGCTTTTGATGCAACATTTGGCGATATTCAGTAACGAAATTCCTTGTGGGTACATAGCCAACATCAGAGTAGGTCATCGAGAATGCTAGATTGCGATTTTGCCGCATTCCCTCGATGATTGCAATGGGAATGAGTTCCCCTCTGATGTGTAAGTCCTTGTTTACACAATGCCTTCGCCCTGTAAATCCCTTGATTTATGTTAATGTTGTGGTCGTTCGTGTTGCCTTTGTTTACGTACAGGTGTTTTTAGGACACTTCGTCTTCTCGTAATTCTTTTAATTTAGTCCTGTTCGTGTTTTATTCCTTTTGGAATTTGCATGTTCGTTGATGTCCAAGACATTGAGGCTTTTGAGAAGATTTAAGCATCTTGTTCGGTAGTGAGTCTCTCTTTCTCCGCTCCCCTTCCCCCCAAAACCCCTGCTTGGTTTGCGGTTTGTGGATTGTGAATGAGTGGTTTTTTTAATTACTTTCACCTAAGATTTGATTGTTGTAATTGATCAATGTTTTAGAATTTTTAATTACATGGTAATTTTGATTTCTTCATTGACAGTTAGTTTAATTTTCCTTTATGGTTTTTTAATTTAACTACAAGAGATTATTGCCGAATTTGTTTTTACTAATGCCAGTGATTTTGGTAACGACTTTAAAATTTGGGTGTATTTCCATTGATATATAAGTTACCTGTCTATTAAACCCCTCATCTATCTATTATTTGGTTTGTGAAGGAGATTCTGGATCATTCTTCTTTCTCAATCTCTATCTAGTCTGTACGAGGACATTTTATTGGTCGACAACTAAAGTCTGAAGGTCACGTATACACTTACAAAAATATAATTTGATATTTTTTTTTCGTATTTGAATATATCAGATGAATAATTTCTTAGAAACTCCAACTCTTGTTAAGGATCTATGGCTCACGGCAATGTCTTGGGAGATTATGAAACCACGTCTTCCTTCCATAGACTTGAATTTACATAAGGGTTATTAAATAAAGAACGCAAAGAAGAAGGTTTTCAACTATCTTTTTTTTATATCATACTTGAAAAAATATTTTTCTTTATATTAAAGGAGTCGTGACACTCTTAAATGGGCTAATGATTCTAGTACGTGGTTATTCGTCATTTTTATGCTCGGTTCAGTGATATTACAAATTAAATTAAAGAGTTAAAAGCTCGAGCACGTTATACACACACACACACACACACATATATATATATACATATATATACATATATATATATATATATATATATACCCATATATATATATATATATATAACCCATATATATGTATGTGTGTATATAATGTGTATGCACGCACGTACGGATATCTATATCAATTATCAATATCCTTAATATCTCTTGCAGTGTAAAATTTATGTAGGAAGTTCCATGGTTGATTATAAGCGTAAATAATGCTCCCACAAATACTGGTCATCTTCTGTAATTAACCCTTAATCAGTAGAAATCCCAAAATATCTGTCATCAATCATGGCTCATTAGCGACATGTAGCCTCTTCTGTTTATATATATATATATATATATATGTATGTATGTATATATATATGTATATATATATATATATATGTATATATATATATATATATATATATATATTAATAGAACTAGTGACAAAGAGAGCAGTGAGAGACGAGTAGAGAGCAGAATAAAGAAGGGAATTGGAGGGCGATGAGGAAGGCTGACTATTTCAGCATTCAGCTATGCATGAATGACGTCATATGCCGTTGGTTCTTATTAGATGAATCCATTGGGAAATCTTTCTACCGCACAACCTCATCTGCAAACATGCGCTTTCTTTCGCATGTCTATTTTGTGTTTGGATGTGTATCAGGCCAGTAAAGACGCTGATACTCAAGGCATCTCATGGTCTGATAATAATGACAATTTTATTTTATCCTTTATTCCACCCAGTCCTTCCTTTCCCATCACTTCACAGATCTTTAAAGTAATGGTTGATGTGAAGATCTAATATTTAAAAAAAAATTTCCTAGAGTTTTTTAAAACTTTGTTTCCCTTCCCTTCACAGGATAATAGGACCTCATTTATAGCATATGCGGATAATAATGTTTTTATATATCTTATCGCTTGAGGTTCACGTATTAGAAAGCTTCAAGTTTCGCCATTTTTTTTACGAGTTCAGGTTAAGTTGAGGGTTCAATTAGGGTTTAAACGGAGATTGAAGGATCTGCCACGGAAAAATAATATCAGATGAGTAAGAGAGGCCTGTCTTTGTAGTGTATATTCTCGCAGATGTGCGTTTAATTCTGCTGGAAGGTGGTCGTCGAGTTAATGGCCTTTCTGACTTGTTCCATTAAGTTATGTGCATAGTTTGAGTAATGGTGATGATGATCATCATCATCTTCAACCATCAATTATTAGCGGAATGATTGCTTGAAGCGAACATGGAGTGGAAGGTGCATTAGCATCATATTGCTCTTAGCAGTGACCAAATATGCATGATTAAAGGCATCTACTGGGCAAGTATATGAATACCTGATATTCCCCACTATGTTATCGGCCATATTACACAAAATATCTCTTATGTGTAACACTGAGGATGTCAGGATATAAGGCGCGCAGAGAGATGCACCTGTAGAGGGAATTGAACTAAAGGACAAAGGCTCAGATAAGAGGGAAGAGAAAGGCAAATGGGGAAATAAAGAGAAGAGAGACCTTAAAGGGGATGGACGGTCCTGCTTTTGGATATCAAGGGAATAAGAAGATAGATAGTGGGTGGCAAGGATGAAGTGCGCATGGTGGATAAGGAATGAAGAATAAAAACTGTAGATATAAGAATTTAGGAAAAATCATTAGCCTACGCATTAATATATATATATAATATATATATAATATATATATATATATATATATAATATATATATATATATATATATTTATATATATATAATATATATTTACATTTATTTATTATATGCGGGTATGAATATTTAAATGCTATTTTATATTCGTAGTTGAGGATATAGGAGATGATATTATGTGAACATAATAGGATGTGTCCTTGATAATCTGTATGCAGTGCACAAAAAAAAAAAAAAACTCTCGAGGACCTTGTCGAACCCCCTTACATTCTGCGCCATTTATCCGGCTTTGATATTGAAACAAAAATCTTCTCCAATACCTGTTCTTTTTCTTACTTTCCTTTGTTTTTCTTTTTCCTCCTCCTGCAGTCTTTCCGAATTATTCATTCCTCACCAAACCATCTTCTTCCATTCTCAATAAAGCACCAATTCTTTTTTGTAATTTTGCTGTTTCCTCTACATACATACTTTTATCCTTTCAATTCTTCTTATCCCACATAGGATATGCAAACTATTGATCTTAACTGTGCCAAAAAGTTGTATTTAATTCAAATTTAACATTAACAACCAGAGAAATTGGCCCATCAGTGTCTCCGAAAATTCGGTCTCATTACACTTCATATATCAAATCATTAAATACTCTACGTTACCTTCCTGGCTTCCCTGTATTACACACATACTTATATAATTATTTATTTAATTATATATATATATATATATATAGTGTGTGTGTGTGTGTGTGTGTGTGTGTGATTATTGGAATTTTCTCCATGTCTATATTTAGTTTTAGGATTGCTGTACTACCCATATAGATATTTTCAAGTGTTCTAACACAAGGGATTCACCTATTCCTTGTCTTTGAATGGCTTTCATTACTGCTTAAGTTTTGACAGAATCAAAAGCTTTCTCATAGTCTATAAATGCCATACATAGTGGTTTGTCACATGAAATCACATGAAAATTTTCTCTATACGTACACATTGACGCTAATCGACCTCCCACACTGAAATGTGTGTGGGCGTATGTATAAAGAGACTATTTGTGTTTAGTATCGAGAAAAGAATTCGAATTCATTTTGGCTCTTGGGTAGGAGATTACAGATCCCAAAACGTTCCTGGTTAGCGAGAAAACGTTAAGAGGGGAAGATGAGGTACTTTTTGGGACTGACTATTTATTTGAGATGAGATGCTGATGCTGCTTTTCCCTGACTTTCGAGGGCTCATTAGAGATGAAATTACGTCTTCAAGATATCTCCTGGCCAGAGAATTACTAGATGTTTTAGTGTTTTTCATTTTTCATTGTAAATATCTGGGCTACTTATCTTCACCCTGTCTCTGTCGGTACGATATTATTCATATATTTTCCTTTTTTTGTGTGTGTGTTTGTAGTTACTTTTATTTTTAAGTATTATCTGATTATATGCGGTGTAATTAAATACTACAGACTCCTTATGCAACTAAATTTGATATAGTATCATAATCCACTTTAAATCTGAATAATTTCTTATATGATATCCTAGCCTTTTTTTTAGATCAGATTATTATTCAGCTCCATGGCGACTTTTTTATGCGATTAAATTCTAATACTACGCCATAGCCACATTTTATATCATTGAATTCTAATACATTACAATAACCACTTTTAGATGAGATTGAATTCTGATATTGCTTTATAATAACTTTTTTGCCATTAAACTCTAATATACAGTAATATCATAGGTCCCTCCCTATGATGCGATTTAATTCTGATTAGTAATATGCCTACATTTTTCATGCGATTGAATACAGTGTCATGCCATATTCTTTTAAATGGTGTCAAATTAAAATCCGACACCATTTCCATTTTATATGCAATTAAACTAGAAAATTAGCACCATGGCTTACAGTAGGTAAGCCATTAGATTCTAGTATAGCCTCATTGCCACTTCCAATTGTTTAGATTATAATATATAATGCTATAGTAGGTTGGCCAGGGCACCAGCCACCTGTTGAGATGCTACCGCTAGAGAGTTATGGGTCCTTTGACTAGCCAGACAGTACTACATCGGATTCTTCTCTTTGGTTACGGTTCAT
>NC_090725.1:282633663-282653663 GCF_036898095.1 Palaemon carinicauda
CGATATAATGGAAATAAATTTATAAAAGATTGAAAATTTGTTCGATGGAAAGGTTACCAACCTTGGAAATATTGATGACTCAGTTTTCACGAGTTTTATGAATTACTGTCTGGGAACTGGTAAACACCCAGTTTACAAACTGGTTGACCCGTGTTTGATATTGGAACTGGGCAAGTAGGAACAATATGATTGCATTCCCAAGACTTCAGTTTACCTTTGTTGACTTTGACAGCGAATTAGGTTTTCAATTTGTTATTCAGATTTTGTGGGTAACAACGGAGGTGGAATAAGAATAGAGAGAAAACCCTCAGACGTGTGATCACTAATCTTGTAAAATGTATATATACTATCAAAACGGAAGGAATATGACGAGTTAATGGTTTAGCTCTAATGAGATATCTCTCTCTCTCTCTCTCTCTCTCTCTCTCTCTCTCTCTCTCATTCTTGCTATGTTAAAGGAAAGTAAATGAAATGATACATAAAATGTTGAATACTTCAACATATATTTTCAAATTAATTCTCTTAGATCCAAGTCCAATAGATTAATTAATTCCATGCCCACGGACATTAACCTTCGTCATCCGAATGCAACTTGTAATTTGATTACATATCTAATTACATATATTACCAACGAAGTTGAATTATATTTATATGATTATTTTGAGCACGAGTAGGTATGTCCCTTCAGTGAGGAAAACTAGTGTAGAGAATTTTTTGCTACCTGTGTCTATTTCAATCGTCTCTTCTAACTCCCTGTTGAATTCTCCCCTCGGGGTTTCCTCGGTTTTTATGAACTTCCCCTGTAAGAGTTCAAAATTGTTTTGATGGTTTAGTGGAGAGGATTAGAAGGGAGAAATTTTTGAAATCTGCGAATTTCACTTTTACATCAGTGCGTTATTCTTGGTATCTGCTTTTGTTTCTGCTAAGTATCTCGAGACTGTTTATGTATGTAAAAGTAGGTATCTTTAGCTTGATTATTATTGTTATTCATAATTTGCATATATTCTTCGTTTCATTTCTTACATATTCTGTTTTATTGTCATAATTCGGTCTTGTCATGATCAACCATCTCTTCCTTATCATCTCACCTTAATTTCATCCTAGGTTTTTTTTTTTTTTTTTTTTTTTTTTTTTTTTTTTTATTCCATTTTAATTTCTGGCCGAGGGTCGGTGATTATAAGCAGCTAATTTATTCTTAAAGCAGACAGGACTTTAGCCAAAATTTATTCGATTTAATAAAACTCTCTCTCTCTCTCTCTCTCTCTCTCTCTCTCTCTCTCTCTCTCTCTCTCTGAAAATATGGATCCAGAGATTGTGCCCTGATATTGCATAAAAAATGGTTTTGTAACTGGGATTCTCTCTCTCTCTCTCTCTCTCTCTCTCTCTCTCTCTCTCTCTCCTTCACTTCACACATTGCTACAATTCACAGCATCCATAGTTAGTATTGGCTTTACATTCAACTTTCTTTCAACACTAGGTTAGTTGTTTCCACTCCTGAACTGAAACTCCAGCAAGAAACTTGTAAATTCCCGTTATTGACCTATTTTCTTATTTTCTGAGAATGTCTGTGATTATTAAAATAATAGAAATATAGTTAACACACGTTGCTTATTACAGTTTATATTAGTGCATACACACACACACACTATATATATATATATATATATATGTATGTATATATATATATAATATATATATAATATATATATATATATATATATACTGTATATATGTGTTGTATCTAAATAAATATAATAGGGGGTGTAATAATATCGCAAAAGTTGATGCTTAACGCTACGTTTCCTTTCTCTTTCTGATTATCCTTTGAAGCGTCGCACGTACAAGCGGTTTGTCTTAATGTGCGTATTTATATATATGTATATATATATATATATATATTTATATATATATATATATATATATATTTTATACTATATATATATATATATATATTTATATATATATATATATATATATCTCATCAGCAGCATCATCATCTCCTCCTCCTCCTCCTCCTCCTCCTCCTCCTCCTCCCTCCTCCTCCTACGCCCATTGACGCAAAGGGCCTCTGTTGGATTTCGCCAGTCGTCTCTGTCTGAACTTTTAATTCAATACTTCTCCATTCATCGTCTCCTACTTCGCGTTTTATAGTCCTAAGCCACGTAGGCCTGGATCTTCCAATTCTTCTAGTGCCTTGTGGAGCCCAGTTAAACGTTTGTTGAAGTAATCTCTCTTGTGGAGTGCAAAGAGCATGCCCAAACCATCTCCATCTACCCCTCATCATGCTCTCATCCACATATGGTACTCGAGTAATCTCTCTTATAGTTCATTTCTAATCCTGTACTGCCATTTAACTCCCAATATCCTTCTGAGGGCTTTATTCTCAAGTCTACTAAATCTATTGGAGATTGTTTTTTTTGTCTTACTATGACTCTTGCCGATAGAGTAACACCGATCTCCCTAAACTGATATATAGTCTGATTTTATATGAAATTTTAGGCGATTTGATTTCCAAATTTCTTAACCTAGCTATGTCTGATTTGCTTTTTCAATCTGTCACTAAACTCTAATTCTAAAGACCCTGTATTGGAGATCATTGTTCATAAATACTTAAATGATTCTACCTCATTAATCCTTTTTCCTTCCAATGATATTTCATATAACATTGTATACTCTATTCTCATCATTTCCGTCTTAATCAGGAAGAGAAAGGAAACTTAGCGGTTAAGCATCAGCTTTTGCGATATTATTACATCTTCTATATATTTATTTATTTAAATATATGGTATCTATATATAATATATATATATGTACCTACATGTATGTATGTATATATATATATATATATATATAATGTGTGTATTTTACTGTATATATATGTGTGTATATGTATATAATATATATATATATACATTATATGTATATATAAATATAATAGAAGATGTAATAATATCGCAAATGCTGATGCTTAGCGCTACGTCTCCTTTCTCTTTCTGATTATCCTTTGAGGCGTCACATGTACAAGCGGTTTGTCGTTAATATGCGTGTGTATATATATATATATATATATATACACACACATATATATATATATATACACACAATAGTATTGTCACTATCACGTTACTTCTCCTTTCAAATATTAAGCTACAAGTAGTTTTTGGTATCGAATTCACTTTTTGAGGTACAGATCCAAGAAGACCGCTTTTTTTATTTTATTTCTCGGGCTCTGATTCCATCCTATGATCAGTATTTAAGAAAACTGACAGTAGATTATTAAACCACTCTGCTACAGGAGAGATTAGGGAATGGTTTATAGTCTGCTGTCAGTTCGAATCCTGGTTCGGGCTGAAGAGCATCTCGTAAAAAGAACTGTTGGTTAGTTTGTATTTCTGTAGCAAGTAAGTTCGATGTCAAAAGCTATTTGTAACATAATATTCAAATAGTGTGTGTGTGGTATGTGTGTGTGTGTGCTTGTGTGTATATAATGTATATAGTCTATACCGTCTATATATATATATATATATATACACACGTGTGTGTTTGTGTATATATATATATATATATACACTATACACACGTGTGTGTTTGTGTGTATATATATATATATATATATAACTGATTAATACTTTACAATTAAATATCTGGGTTGGGTAACATCTTTCAAATAGGTAAAATAGATGATGATGAATAGACTGTGCGTGCCAATATGCTTTTGGATTTCGTGGGTGAGAGACCTGTATTGACGGATTTAGTTTGAAATTCTAAAGGTCCGTTACAGAGAGAGAGAGAGAGAGAGCGAGAGAGAGAGAGAGAGAGAGAGAGAGTTAACATTGATTTTGCTGGTTGAGGAAAATAGAATGTCCAGAGAGAGGGAACGGAAAAATATATAAATTGAGAATGATTGCACGATAGAAGTCGGGGGGAGAACTTTTATTTTTTCATTTTATCCGAGATATATTTATGGAAAGGGAACAAAAATGGGAATGGTATCGAAATTTTTACCATGTGATCTTAGTCACATTTTCTTATCTAATAGGAAATAGATGTAACGACACTTTTTTTTTTTTTTTTTTTTTTTTTTTTTTTTTTTTTTTTTTTTTTTTACTATTAAAATTTGAACTGATATAAACTTACGACCCTGACCTCCGTAGATCAAGCGTGTTTAACATAATCATATGAAATTAGTTTCAACCTTTAAATCAGCGAAAATCAATTTCTTTTATAATGGGGGAATAATCCAATGAATATAGCCTCTAAGTTTCACCCTAATCAGTTAACCCGCTTTGAGATATCTTTCTAACATAATGGTGAAGGTAACCTATTACCAGTCAAGTTGGTTGGTGTAGAATAAATATCAACAGTAAAAAAAAAAATAAGTAGATATTTTTGTAAATTATAGAAGAAAGATGCTCTTATGGTTGTGTATGTGACTGTAATTTAATATATTAGTAAGAAAAGTGAAAGCGTGATTCGGGAATTTTTGCCATTGCCGCGCACATGAAAATGAGCGGAAAGAACGAAGCAAATGTCGAGCGTGGAGAAGCTTTTGGGGGGAATCTTGGTAAATGAAACATAAAACTATGTGTACAGTAAAATAAGGCGACTTGGGGAAAAATGGTTCATTGCTAGCAGAGGGAGGACAAAAAAGAACTTGGACTAGGAAATGGAAGAGTGAATATCATCGCCGTTAGAGTTCGAATCCTTGGTCTGGCAGAAATATTTACCATTCAATGAATTTCCCCATGTGTCTGAGATCTCCTGGCAGAGCATATTCAATATTAACGTGTATTGGTGGGTTATTTAAAAAGAAATAAAAATCACGAATGTTAGTGATAAAATTCTCATAAAACGGCTAAATATTGAAAACTTGCAAATCAGCTGTTATGATGAAGATAGATTGATATCGATTCTAAGTACAAATCCTGAATTCAACATTATTAGACACAGCAGTATCTTACTGTTTACACTCATTTTGTATTTGCACTATGGTTCGAATCCATGGACGGACAGAAATATTTACCATTAAATTAATTTCCCTCTGGGTGTGATATCCTATGACAGAACGATTTCGATATTAAAGTGTGTTTGTAGCTTTTATGTGTGTATATACATAAATATTTATCTTGTATAAAATTGTGTGTATGTATATAATATATATATATATATATACAGGTAATGGTTTTGTCCGTATGTTCGGTTTTAATGTTGAAAAGATTTGCTTTTTTCTGCATTGAGATATTCACATGATCTGCAAAACGAAAATCCACTATGGATGAGGAAAACAGAAGCTTATACTGCTTATATATTTCAAATTATCATATTAAATCAACAAATTCAATTGTTGAATACCTTGTGGATGTTTATTTTGCTATTTTTAATACGTTATATAAACATGAAATCTATTAATGGTATAAATTTTCCCTTTTTACTATTTTTTTGTCTTCCCAAATCCTGCCACAAAAAAGTTTAATTTCGCTTTATTACCCCGATGAAAATTTCTTTCGCTTGGAAACTTTTTCTTCTGGTCGTTCTGCTATATTGGGTCCACAGTGCCGTGCTAATGAATCGAGATAATGGAAGGCTATTTTCTTCTTTATTGTTATTATAATTGCGGAATTAAGTCAGAAATATGCATGAATTATATAGCAATCAGTAAAATTTGTAAAAAAAAAAATTACTTTGTGGATTGGAGCTTCGTAGAAAAGAGTCTGCCTTGCGAATTGCATTGCCCCCCTTGAGTATAAATATTATTAGAGAGAGAGAGAGAGAGAGAGAGAGAGAGAGAGAGAGAGAGAGAGTTGAAGTAGGAGTGAAGGAAATCGTTAGCCAGGGTGGCGATGACGGGTTCCATGATCGCTGAAAATTAGGAGGCTATTCAGGGTGTTCTGAAGCACCATTATACTTTGTTTAAGAGGTGGGTACTTTTTGAGCTCCCAAACTGCAGCAGAAGGGATTGAAGCTGATAGAAAACTGGCTTATGTATATTTTTCCAAATAAGTAAAAGGGAGAAAGTAAATAAGATAATGCTTGTATGATTCCCTGGAAAACTGCTGACAAGGTGTAATACAGTATATTATTGCCTAAAGTCCTTTGTCTACTTTCATTTGTCATGTTTTGTTACGGCCACACTAACCTTAAAACTAAATTTTCTTACTATTTTAGGAAATGCTGAACGCTAAAAACCTTGAAATAAAAGCGGAAATAGAGAAGACAATCTCTATGGCTTGATTTGAACCCAGGTCAGATGACCGAGATATGTTTCAGCCTTCTCCTCAACCAAGAATATTATGAGACTGGAAATTGAAGGGTTATTGTAGCCATTGTAATGCACAAAGCTGTCTTTTCCCTTCGTCAGTTATTAACACTTCTTTCGGGTAACTTTGCGATGGGCTGTATATAGTACCATAATATAAAGTAGTTTGATGACCCCTTTTCCGGTTTCTATATGTATTATTTTATGCCTGTAAATTTATAGTAATTTTCGTGTATTGGTACCTGATAAGGTCTTCATCTACGAATCCAATCATCCTCGAAAATTTGGTTTGAGGATTCCAAAAGGCAATTGCGATAGAATTTAAGATTATTTTCCTTACAGAGAGAGAGAGAGAGAGAGAGAGAGAGAGAGAGAGAGAGAGAGATCTTCATCTAGGAAACCAATCATCCTTGAAATTTTGGTTTGAGGATTCCAAAAAGCAATTGTGATAGAATTTAGGATTATTTTCCATAGAGAGAGAGAGAGAGAGAGAGAGAGAGAGATAGAGAGAGAGAGAGAGAGAGAGAGAGATCTTCATCTACGAAACCAACCATCCTTGGAATTTTGGTTTGAGGATTCCTAAAAGCAATTGTGATAGAATTTAGGATATTTTCCAGAGAGAGAGAGAGAGAGAGAGAGAGAGAGAGAGAGAGAGAGAGAATTCACTACATAGTTCACCAAAGACGTACTTGATTTCGTATCTTTATGTATTGGAGAGAGAAAACTAAAACTTATGCTTGATCTCAGAATTTGACTTAAGTTATTTAAAAGTCAAGATTTCCGGCTTCAATTCCAAGATATGCCTAGTTGTATATAACTTGAATTAAGTTATGCGATTTTATAATTGTATCAATTATTTCAATATACACTCTTGTAGGAAGTAATTGTGTATTCGTGCGTGTATCTCTTATCACCAAATATACCCTATTTTGTTGAAGATATAGGGAAAACTTTATTTCCTAAATACATATTTTTGTTCCGGGTATTACTTATTCTTTTGATATGTTTGCCTTTTTTTCTTAATATATCACAAAAGTTTCTATCCTTATACAAAGACTTGCTCCTGCATTAAGTTATAAATTATTGTTATTGTCAATTGCAACTTGATAATATCGTTAGCAGTTTGCCTTCTTGTCTCTTATCAGTCTCTTCATCTGTATGATATATATATATATATATATATATATATATATATTTATATATGTATATAAATTCCTATCAGTGTTGGAATATTTCGCATCTTCAGAATTGGATATAAACAATAAGAAATAGAGATAGAAAGAAAGCAGTCATTTGAAAACTTCTAACCCACCCACGTCGTCTCTCCCTTTGTGATTTGTATGGGTGATCATAAAAGATGTGGACTCACGTAATCATCATAAAAAAACAGGGTGATTAATGCTATTACTTCTGGTTTCCGAGGGAGATAAATAAGAAAGATTAATTGAAAATCTCTCTCTCTCTCTCTCTCTCTCTCTCTCTCTCTCTCTCGTTGTTAGATGTGAATATAGAGAAGTTATGTACAATAGTCTTCATGTGTCTTTTTTTTCATAAATTCTTGTTTGTTCTATTTGTCTTTATTTCATTGATTTTCTATTTATCCATTTATGCAGTTTATATATTTTTGGGTTTGTGTAATATTCTTCGTTGTTTGGCTGGATGAGTTTGTAAACAAATTTTACATGAATATTTACTCGTTCCTTTTTTTTTCCTTCTAGCAGTTTGGTGCTTGGAATTTGCGTTTAAAAGATTGCGTAAAAAATGAAAGCTGTCATCGGTTTTTCTATGTAATTTTAACATTTGTTTCTCTTTTATTATCTCAATATGTTATAATTTCCTAGAATCTACACTGTACCGAAAGTGAAAATTATATTGCGGGATATTATATTTGGCATGAAGTAACTAATATACCAGTGTGAGAAAATATTTCTGAAATTTGGCAGTGAATATCTTTAAATAGATAAGTTTAATTATATAAGACCTATTTTTTTCTTACACATGTATGAATATCATTACTTGAAATTAATATTTATTTTTTTTTTAAATTTTACTGATTGCTATATAGTTCTTTCAGACATCTTAACTTAAATTTTTATTTAAAATTCATGAAAATCAATATTTAACGTTAATAGTTTTATTTTACGAATTTTACTGATTACTTGATAGCTCTCGCATACATCTGACTCAAATCAACAATGATAATAACAATAAATAAAATTTCCTTCCATTATCCCGATTCGTTCTCACAGGACTGTGGACCCAATATCGGATGGTAATAAGTCTGAATTTATGTGACGGATATAAAAGCCTCCTGCCGTCCTGTATTTTCGCCGGTATCACCGAAGTGATGCGGACGCATATCATTCGATTTATGGCGATAGTGGAGATGTGCTTATGTTGGAGAAAAGTGATGGAGGTAAAGCTGGGGGATAAGAGCTCTGCTCACTCAATTTTTTTTTTCTAATCAAGGAGATGCCTGTCAAGCGAGATATGTCACGGGACTGTTTTGTACCCTTGTTTACGTCTTCCCTATTACTCTATCTTGGTTTTTATCTTTAGTTTTATCATCCCCGAGTTTCATCCTTTGGAAAATTACAATCTTGCCTTTTTCTATATATTTATTATCCCCGGAATGTCTTCTTAGATGTAATACAATCTTGCTTTTATTTTTAATCTTTATCTAATCTTCCCAGAAATATCTACAGTTGGAAGAAAATAACTTGCCCTCAAGAGTTTATTTACTCTCTCTCTCTCTCTCTCTCTCTCTCTCTCTCTCTCTCTCTCAGGCAAATATCATCGGTTTTGTATCCGTAAGATGACAAAATCTCTCAGACGTCAAGTGAACGGGAGCAACCGCTCAGATAAGTCCTTTATGTAATCTCCATTTCAAAGTGCGTAATTCTGTACTTTGTGAAATCATACTATCCTGTTTCCTGGCCTAGTGAACCTGCTTGATATTGAAAGAAGGTTTTCCTCTCATAAGCAGATAGGTCTGTTATCAGACTTTCAAGATTCTTACCATAACCAAGCAAGAATGAGACATCTTTGCTTGTCTTTGTTTCTTCACTTAGAACAAAATGTGTTTATTTTTTGCGCGTACAGTAGTGAAATTAAATTCTGTGAGTACTGCATTTGCGTTTAGCGTTACCTACAGATTTCTCATTTTAAAATCAACCTTTGAATATGCACCTAAGAAACCTAGGTTGATTAAATCTCCCAAATCAGGATCGGGCATTTGGAAAAAAAGCAAGAAAAAAAAAAGCAAGGGCTCTTACATTTTCGCAAGGTCATTATTCTCAAATTCCATTAGGTAGAAAACAGATCACATTGCGTAAATTTCCCTTTCATAGCCGCTGCAGGTTGTGGGAATTGTGAATCACGGCCTTGTCAACTAGACTGAAAGATTGTATCGTAAGACCTTGAGTCGTATCATATTAATACCGTCAGTGTTATCTGGTGATATTGCAGAAAACAGTTACCCATGTTAATGCTGTAGTGGAACAGATAAATATATCCGGACTAGACAAAAATCTTTTCAATGAACAAAGAAAAGACTACCTCTGAGGTGATCCCACTATTGTATGGATAAGTGCTCTGCATGATTTTGAATAGGTCTAGACTAGACTAGACGTCGTGGTTCTCAACCATATTTGCCCCATGTACCTCTTTCACCATGTAGCTCCTCAACATCCGGATCTCAGTATTGATAATGTTTCTTTAAATATGTATGACTCTTTCAAAATTTTAGGTGTGATTTTCGACAGTAAATTTACTTTTGAGAAACATATAAGGTCTGTGTCTTCTTCAATTGCACAAAAAATAGGCTTATTGAGAAAGTCTTACAAGATTTTCGGTGATCAATCTATTCTGAAGAAGTGTTTTAATTCTTTCATTCTACCTTGTTTTGAGTATTGTTCTCCTGTCTGGTCTTCAGCTGCTGATTCTCATCTTAATTTGTTGGACAGTAACTTACGGTCTATTAAATTTCTTATTCCTGATCTAGATATTAATCTCTGGCACCGTCGTTCAATTAGTTCATTATGCATGTTGCATAAGATTTTTCATAACTCTGACCATCCTTTACATTCAGATCTCCCTGGACAATTCTGTCCTGTTCGTAATACTAGGCAGGCAGTTAATTCTAATACCCAGGCCTTCTCCATCACGAGGCTCAATACTACGCAGTACTCTAGAAGTTTTTTTCCAGCTGTTACCAAGTTGTGGAATGATCTTCCTAATCGGGTAGTTGAATCAGTAGAACTTCAAAAGTTCAAAGTTGGAGCAAATGCTTTTTTGTTGACCAGGCGGACATGAGTCTTTTTATAGTTTATTTATGACATATTTGTTTTTGATGTTGTTAATAGTTTATACATAACATGTCTGTTTGACGCTGTTACTTATTTTAGAATGATTTATTGTTAATTTGTTCTCTTCATTTATTTATTTCCTTATTTCCTTTCCTCACTGGGCTATTTTTCCCTGTTGGAGCCCCTGGGCTTATAGCATCTTGCTTTTCCAAATAGGGTTGTAGCTTGGATAGTAATAATAATAATAATAATAATAATAATAATAATGTGTCAATGTCATATCCCCCTCTAAGTATAAGTATACAACAAAAAGATCCTATTTATTTTTTCCCTTATTTTCATATATATTTACAATTTTACAAGTATTATTTTTATAGCTCTCTCTGTAGAACTCAAAGGCAATAAAAATCAACATTCTAAAAGTGAGTTTTCCCATCTGTGCCCCCCTCCCTCATGTTTACCTAAAATTGTGAAACTCAGCTCCAGAGGAACGCATTACCAGCTTGTTTATAATTATTAGTGATTGTAGCTAAAATTTGTCTGGAAAAAATTTCGAGTATGTATTGCACTTTGTGATGAAGTTTATTATTATTATTATTATTATTATTGTTGTTGTTGTTGTTGTTGTTGTTGTTGTTGTCGTTGTCGTCTTGTATTTATTTGGCTGGAAGTGATTATCATCATCTCCAGATTAGATTGATGCACCAGAAGGTCAAATATTGAATATTTTCGAGAGGGTCACTTTACAGCTCTCCGAATAGTTTTGTTTTCTTCCCATGGAAGCCATATCTTTTGACCTCCCTGATTCATCCTCCTTGGACCTCGCAAATGACTTTACGGGAGATTAATCTGAAGTGAATTATTTCCTCCCGGATTGTGTTTTCCTTGGGAGGACATTTAGAGTCAGAGGACAACTCGGTCATAATCTCCTCCTTTTCCTTGTTTGTTTGGCCGTTCTACCTTCTTTTTTTTTATTTATTTATTTTTTTTTTTTTGCGCGCGCGTGACCTTCGGGTTTAGATTTGAACTGCTTTGTCTATTTTGTCTTCCGTATTATTATTTTTTATCAGAATTGCTATTGTAGTAATATATAGTACTAGTTGTGATGATAATAATTATCATCAAAATTGACAACATATTCAATAGTTCAAAAAAGTTCCGTCAAATTCACAAAACGGATTGCTGGAAATATCTTGCCGTATACCTTAAATATTGGTACACCTGGGTCAGAATTGTCTTTCGCCAAAATAGTTTAATTATTATTATTATTATTTTCTTTTTTTTGTTCGCAAGTATTTTGTTTAAGAAATTTGCCATTTTTCCTGAAACTTTTAAACCCCAAATTGGTTTTTGGAAGTGAAGTAAAAAAGAAATTTTTATCTTACGAGAAAATTATGTTTCGGATATAATTCTCAAAGATCAAAGGTTTCCTTTATCAAGTCATATTTATTGAATTATTTCAGTGAAATGTAATTTCAAATCTTCCGGGACACTAATTCCGGTGCAGTGGTGCTTCACTATTTATGGATTTTGTTATTTTTAGATAGCTATTAGTTTACAGTATGTGGGGCCTTTGGAAAATCCTAATTTGTATTTTCGATGTACATATACTGTATATGTTTTATTTACAAAGCAATAAGAAATTCTCTTGGAATTTATGAATTATCGGGAAAAGTAAACCGATTAATTTGATACAATATTTCAATACAATTGAGTTGTAGTTGTAGTTCAAGGATTATACTTCCAACTGCAGTTGAATTGGGGTTAGAAGTACTGTATATCATTAATAGAAGAACTGGAAAGGATAGAATTGGATGTTAAGAATTAAGTAAATCAAATGTGTCTTTTTAAAACATCGTTTTCACGAATCTTAGACGAGAACAATACGATGTTTTTACGCCTTTGTTACTCACAAATTAGCCAATTATAATGCAAGATTATCTAATTATTCCTCATGATTAACAGTCCGTCTTCTTGAGTTGAAGCTTGAAAAGACTCCTTGAAGGTGATTGAAAAGAAGCACTGGATGGGTAGTTTAATGAAATTCTAAAAGAACTGAAGTTCAAAATTCGTTCGCATACCTTATGTAATTCTATGTCCACTTGTAATTTTTGTTGGAATATCAGGCTATAAAGTATAGTTTAGTGTACAGTGCATTATAATAGTTACAGAAAATAGACTCTGGAAACTGTGGTAGTGTGTATATCTTCATACATAACTGTTAGAGTGCATGTTGGTGATGCAAAAGCCATTTGCTGGTATGAACCTCTTATATTACTCCTTAATTAGGCATTCATGGTCGTAATTACTACTGTCAGATATCCGTCACCTTTCAGTCAAGCTCAATGGAATTTCCAGCGATTCCTAGTGAGGCGCGCAATTACCTATTATTATTACTTATTATGATGATTTTAAACATCTTTTATTTGGAGATATTCGTTTGTAAAACGAGAACTGTGTATCTAACCTGTCAGGTAATCTTCTCTAAAACATAAATCTCTAATTAAGAATTAAATAAAGTAACAAACTTAGATATGTAATGTATACGGATGTATCATTTTATGATCGCATTGCCAAGATAAATGTCATCTTCCGTGGCCCCATATTAAAGCGGTTTAAGAAATTAACCTTTCACTCATTTTCATATACGAGCATAAAGAAGGGTTCCTATGATAGAATTAATTAGCTTAAGTCTAGAATTAATTAGGTAGTAAACTTAGTAAATGCCACTTAACATCTATATTATTTTCACGATTGTCTCTTATTTTCAGATTCAATACTTTGAATTTAATTGCTAAAAATGGCGCAAGAAAAGGGAAGCCTTTCAACTTAAGTACAGATCAAGACGTTTTCATTAGCATGCGATATTAGATGGAAGTAAATGGTCTTATTCGGGAAATGATTATGGGAATGAAAACGTTTCCAATAAAATTTATTACAAATGCCAAGACGTTTATCATGTATACAGTAGTTGTTTAATGCAAAATCAAATAATTATTTTAGCTGGATACATATTTCATCACGTCTCTCTCTCTCTCTCTCTCTCTCTCTCTCTCTCTCTCTCTGCCTTTTTCTTCGTCTCGCCTTCTTATTACTTCTCCTACTCCTACCCTAGGCCCTCCCCTCTCCAAATCCAACTTGCATCTTCCCCGTTCATCTTTAATCTTGAAGAGACCACGAAATATTGATCATTCAACCTCCTTATCTCGTAAAGCCAATCAGATCCTGTTTAAAGGTTTTAATTAACTCGTCTTGGTCAAAAAGAATGTTTACATAATCTCTATATTTTTTTCTCATCTGTAGTCAACTTCTTTGTTTCTTGCTCTTTTTTCCCTGATCTTACTTTCTGAATATCAGGAAATTGATGTTTCTTTGAAGTTACTGAGACTATTTTAGACAAGAACCAGTAATTAGAAATATTAGATTGTTATTTTTGTAATTTTTTTTTAACATCATAAGGTATTGACTGTGGTTTTCTGGATGTTAGACATTATGCGTCAAAATTGCACGCGGGATTCTGTGTGATGTATTATAAGGGCACAATTATTCATAAATGTAAATTCTGTTAATGTTTACAGGGGTAGGAAGGAACATTCGGAATATCTCCTCACATTATAGTTCTTTAATTTTTCATTTAATATTTTAATATAGTATTTTTGTGTGAGAGAAGGGCTATGCTATGTGAAGGCTGGTGAGTAAAAGAAAGTTTTGAGATTTCCTGCTTTCTCCCCTTACCATCACAGATGATAGCGAATAATCACATAATCAGAAAAATTATTCTCCCAATTTTGTGAACTTCGGTGAAGAATAAGATTAGGAAGGAAGTATTTGAAGGGTTGAATTTTTCAACTTGTTAATAGTTAGTTACACAAACCATTTTTGGTTGGTCACTGATATATAGAATAAAATCGTGAATAGAAAAGCTTCTTGGAAATGAGTAATGGGATTAATATTTGTATTAAAAAAGTAAGCGTGGCAGATATAAGAACGAACATACTAAAGAAGGGAATCACTGCAATTTTTTTTAGATCGGGAACTATTATAATTGTAGAGAGAGAATCTGGAAATGCTGTGTTTTTAGTTATGCATATTTATAACTGAATTCTAGATTTTGTTTCCTGCCGGTGACTGTGGTTTGTATTGTAAATAACTAAAGTTGTATTTATAATTCTCCCAGAATGATGCCGTTAGGTATATGGTTTCAGAGAATCCTAGGGTCTTTGGTTGTATCTCATTTTTAGTTTATTGTTGAATGGCGAAAATTAGATTAGATAAATTACCATTATAGTATGTATTGTGATTAGATTAATGTTTTGTGCTTATTTCGGATGTAAATTTCTAACAGTAATAATCAAAGTAATACTAATGATGACAATCTCATAAAATTAGATTGTTGAATGTTTTCGTGGGCCCACTAAAAGAGATCTGGCCTATGTATGCAGCTCTCTCTCTCTCTCTCTCTCTCTCTCTCTCTCTCTCTCACACACACACACATATATATATATATATATATATACACCACACACTTTTATTTCTGTCGTAATTTCAGGTCTATGCTTTGGTACAAATTATTCTTACCAGAACGGAAATAAACGATTTCAAATAGCCCCAACAATGCGTTAATACTCTGGCCATGTCTTTCTATTTCCAATTGGCGATTTCCCCCAGGGATATTTATATTTCTCCGCTGTGTTGGAAAAAGTTACCGGCAAACCCTCGATCAAATTACTTATGCTTGCTCGCTCGAGCGATGTTACCAAAGAGGGTCACCATTACAACGTTCCCTAGTGCTTTACCCGTTGGTCGAAATTTCCTCTCTTAATTTGCTGAAGGATTTTTTTTTTTAATGCTGCTGTGGTTGTTATTTATAACTTACTCTAATTATTTTTTATATTTGGGTGTGTTGCTTTTTATGCTGGCAATGTTATTGTTTTTTTATTGTATTTTTTTTTAGTTGCATTTTTTACAATAACAATATTCCTCTGCTTGCCTGTGACTTAGTAATTTCTCGTATTAGCGAGATTCGATATAGATTGTTTATGAAAGAAACGACGAAGCCTGTTTCCTGCGAAAGTCCCTCTGCTCCTGATGACTTAAGCTAATAAACTGGTGCCTTATATATGGGTGAGTTGCAAATAAGAACAAGAGATTAACAGCTTCCAATGAAATATGAATATCAGTGATATAAAAGAAGCTGTCTTAATTGTTGTTGTTTTTCCTGCCGTTGTCAGCCACGGTGGTTTCCTTTTTTTTTCATCTTTTATTATCTTTTATTAGGAAATGCACATATATTTTCATTTCTCATTTGTGTAAAATCCCTCCAGGGAACTTTGTATCGCTGGCAGTAGCGAGCAATTGAAAGAACCTTTAATATAACTGATATTACGGTCACATCGCCTTTGGGTCTTCCGGTCCTGTTGCCTAGGGCCCAAATGAAACTGTGTTTGTATAGACGTTTCATCAGAGTTCGTTTTGTCTCGTTTCGACGGCCTTAGGGTTCCAATGATTGGGTCTTGTGGCCTTTAGCGCCTGAAGAATTGCCAGATCACAACTTAGACTATTTTTTTATCATATCTCTCTCTCTCTCTCTCTCTCTCTCTCTCTCTCTCTCTCTCTGCGCTTTAAATTTTTGAAAATCTGTTTTTGACTTTCGTGTTAATTTTTATTTCTCCTTTTTCAGGTAAGTGATCATAAGCTTTGATGTTCCGCCTCTTGAAGAGTATCGTAAGTGTTGACCTCTTGAAAATTAGTTTCTTTCTGTGATTAGAGTTTATGTTGATGTTAATGCACTAGTAAGTTGTAGCAATAATCGTCATTGGTATCGAAGGTACACTTGGTCGACCGTTACCTGAAACCCAGTTTTTTTTTTTAGCATCGGCACTTGTATGTTTAAGAGCCTGGTTTCTCCTATTCATGCTTAATTCAATTTCATTGAATTAAATGTTTTTGTACTTGTGGAAATTCCATTGAAAATTCTACTTTTAGGGAAGCACACACGCACGATCCAGTGTTTAGAACATCTTCCTCAATAAAGAGAGTTTTTGGGGTTTAATTCTTACACTGGCTGGAACACTTTAGGAGTGCTTTGTATGCAGTTATTTAGATATATTGTAGTTAGTTGTCTGCGGTGGGTTGCAACCACGGAGAAAATCACGGTTTTAGTATATGTTATGATTAGACTACTTTTTGACACTCTCTGGCGTATGTAAATTTGGAGCAATAATAATGGTAGCAACCTCATACACACATGCACACACATTATATATATACACATATATATATATATATATATGTATATATATATATATTGTGTGTGTATACAGTATATATATATATATATATATATATATGTGTGTGTGTGTGTGTGTGTATAGTATATGTATATATATATATATATATATATACGCACATATATATGTGTGTATGTATGTACGTTGGTTATGACATATATATGTGTGCGTTTGTCTTTTTATGTATGTATGTGGATTCATGTGAGCATGAAAATCTACATGAGTGGGTTATATATAGGTTCTCTGAACTATAAAGGTACATCACAGAAAAGACCATCCATTTAGAAACGACTTTTCCCTCTATTCTGTTCTGCGGACCTTGAGTTTATTTACATTTCGTCAAAGAAGCCAACCTACTTTTAGAGATTCTTATTTGCATTTAGACGAAACGAAAATAAAAGTTTCTCTTTGATTGACGAAAATTGGTACTGGAGATAGAACAATGAATTAATTAAGTAGGCATTTCTTAAGAATTTATGTGATATAGTTTATCCTTTTTCTCTACTCGTATAATATTGTTCTTATATACTCTTTGGTTAGTTTTAATGATTATTTTTAATTTAGGCAAAGCATTATTGTTTGTACCATTGCAGTTAGGTTCATGCTTTCTTTTTTCTATTATTACTATTTAAAAAAAAGCATCTATAATCTTCCCATGTGGCATGTACAGATCCATTTTGATTCTCTTCATTATTAGTAGCGATTACTAGAACATAAGAACTTTTTTTGCCGCACTTTAAATTTTAGGTCTATAATTACATTAACGCAGTAAATATCTGAGGAAGAGTCTGCAATTGTAAAAGTTTTATTCCTATTTTTCTTATATTTATGTAAATAAGAATTTTTTTTTTATTTTTCCGCGTTCGTCGTAAAAAAAGATTGAATTTTCTTCAATTTAATATATTGTTTATAAGCAATCTAATGAAAGAATTATTTATATTAATTTAAATGTATATATATAATTTAAACACCTTTCATGATTATAATTAGGTTAATTTGAATTTCAATTATCTCTCCGAAAACAACTAAAATTAGCTAACGTTTGTGGCGAAAAAAAAAATTAAAACTTCAAAAAGTCAATTTCGGATAATGAGATTTTAGAAATTTTCAATTTTGTGCATGTGATTAATATAGTCAGAAAATAGAAATGAAGGCGCCAAACTTCATAGATATATTGTGTCATTTTAGGTCTCAAGATCTTTTTACTTTCTTTTTATGTCGCTTCTCTGATACGCATACAATTCTTGTATGAATACAGCACAAGGTTAAAATACGAAAACCATAGATAGTTCGTCGCTTGAACTGTGTTGCCTTCATTAGTATGAGAAAAATGAAGAAAATACATTGTAAAAAAAAGTGTTCTTTTGCGTCACTTTTTGCTTCCATGTAGCGATTTACTGCACACACTTTTTCTATCCTTTTCCACTCCTCTTTTAAACAGGGTAGGATTCAAGGGGTTTAAGGGATAACTCAGCTACAAGAACGATTCGGAATTTAGATGAACGTCTCAAGTGCGCATAATGCAGGTCAAGGTTTCGAAGGAGGGCTGAAGAGGCATATGTCTTTATGAGAGAGAGAGAGAGAGAGAGAGAGAGAGAGAGAGAGAGAGAGATAGAGAGAGAGAGAGAGAGAGGGGGGCGGGCATAGTGTTTGCCAATGATATAATCGGCACTTTTACAGTATAAAGATGGTCAACTATAGTGTTGCAATTTGATCATTGGTCAATTTAATTTTGTTATATTTTTTGAACTTTTAAAACTATACGAATATCGATATCATGTCTTCTACTTTAATAACCTTCTCTAACTCTGGGCAACTGAAATTATAAATAGTAAAAGGAAACGAGATGGCTAATCCGGTCCTTGAAGGATGGGAAATTGCAGGGGAGACAAAACAGAAGATGGCATATTTTCCTGATCACACTAAACTACTCAATATAGTAAGTAGTTATATAATTTGCAGCTTTTCAGATATAGATTAGGACAAATATCCTAGCTTAGTTCTACAGATTTTCTTACCCCTAAATAAGTCCGTTTGGGACTAATACATATTTCGTTGGTAAGTTAATACAAATACGCTGTAATAAAAAAATTTCTGGAGGGATTGTTTTGGTTATAAAAGGAAAAAAAAAAAACTTTCCCGATGAAGCAATTCATATTATTTTGGTGATGGAGATGAATTTACGGTTTCCGACAATTTAAAGGCCCTTTTTAGGCAATGTTCAGTATCCCCTAAATATTTTTGATCGGTAGCCTCGTCAAAACATGTTTTGGTGAAGTGAAGCAGGACTCATAAACCGTACTTTAAGAATGTGTTTGGCATCTAGCTCTCGTATTTCAGATTTCTGTCTTAAATTTAGAGAGACGTTTTCTTTCATCTTGAACAATGGATATATTAAACGGTTTATAAACATCTTGATAATTAGGAAATATTTTTTCTTATTATTGAACATATGAAAGTTGGAACCTTTTGTTTCATATACAATATATATTTGCTCTAGCATTTCTTCGAACCGTAATGACCCCCCCCCCCCCCCCCCCCGCCTTCCTTTAGAATGGTCTCTGTCTTTAAGCTTATATTATGGAATATTGATTAAGGAACAACACATTAAGATTCGTTGATAAGAAACTGTTCGTTGTGACGTAGATATATTTTGCAAAAGAAAAGCAAAGAGCTAATATATGGAGTTCCACTGACAATAGAATAACAAATTAGATTTTGGCATTCATCACCAAATTGACTAGGCATGGAAAGAATACTGTTAAAGTATGACCTGTACTAAATCCCTTCTGTATCTTTATAGTCGTGATTACTAATAAATTTTCTTTACAGCGGATTTTTACTGTAAAGATTTCCTTTCACATATTCATACAACATATCCACCATTTTCCCAAATTGGTGTGGCTCAAGATGGTGTTATCCCGCAACTTTTAACTAAGGTATGAAGCTGCTGCCGTAATACCTCCGCCTTATATCTCATAGATCTTGCAAGGTTGTTATCCACCAAAATACAAACTAGATCCAACATTGAGTAATAACCCCGGTGATGTAAGATTGGTTAATTCCTCGTTAACGTGACGTTCGTATTAAGAGTTTTCTTGGGGGTTTCGGGAGAACAAGGGAATCCTCATAAGATATTTGTGGGTG
>NC_090725.1:282656163-282658663 GCF_036898095.1 Palaemon carinicauda
CTAGAAAAACACATACACACACACATATATATATATATATATATATATATATATATATATATATATATATATATATATATATAGAGAGAGAGAGAGAGAGAGAGAGAGAGAGAGAGAGAGAGAGAGAGAGAGAGAGAGAGAGAGAGAATTTATCCTTTTCCTATTTAGCTCAATTTTGTATCGTAATTTGTGTGAATTTTAGGTTGTTATTGTTGAAATTAGTATTGTTTCTGCTGAAAATTTCCTTGATTTCGATTCCGCTTCACATTTATTATTTAAAACCAACCGCTGCAAACACAAACCCATTGAATATAACCCACAGCCATCATGCCATTGCAAGATGTGATTCTTTGTGTGCGTGGGAGCTCGGGCGCATGTGTGTGTGAACGGGCGAACTCGAAAATTTATTTGTGTGCTTATCAGCCCATTCAGGCGAGATTGGGAGACATAAATTGCGCCATTTTTTACTCGTGCGAATTGCTTTATTTGAGTCTGTGGTGTGTCTGTGTTTACCGTGAGGTACAGAAAACGAATTTAAGTGTCATTGTGTTAGATAATCTTGATTATGTATGCCCAGTTGTAGATGCTTAGAATACTATCTGAAAAAGAGACGTTCAGCATTTATTTCACGTTTGGTAGGCTGTGTATCGTTCCAAGCCTACCTCCACCAATTCACCCAATTGTGAGTTCAAGAAAACGCCGTCGGGCCAGCAATGTAACCCATTACAGACTTAAAAAGAATCCAGAAGGCTACTTTTTTTTTTTTTTTACTCATAGATTCACCAAGAAATTGGGAAGCTGTACTCTTCTGGCGCTAACTCATTTATAGGAGATGAAGGTATATCGTCAAATGGTACGTGTGTGCATCTATTTATGCATGTATGATTTGACGAATAAAATTAGTGACGTCAAAGAACATGAGAAGTCAATTACTCGTATAAATGGGCAAATTAAGGTATTGTTGTCTCGGGGAAGCTTTCTAGTTTCTTTCATAAAAGGTAAAGTTGAAGATGGTTTGGCTGGACCTTTTTTATTTTTTATTTGTGAGAGAAGTAAAGCAAAGGGGCAGACCACCTTGCAAAACCACTTTATTTGAGTCTGTGAGAATAATCTTCATCATTCTTTTCAGACTAACTTCCTAGTGACTTTTTGAGGCTCACACCACAAGTTAAACTGATGTTTGAAAACACGATAATTGATATAAATTACCTGGTAAGGCGTAACTACTGGAAATTATGATTTCTTAATTTATTTAGTATGCTTGGTTCGTATTTTCTAAGGGTTTTTGTGAGCTACCTATTTAGTTAGATTTTATTTCATGTTCCTTTGCTCGAGCATCGATGTCTGGGGCATCTATTTTCGTTTCCAGTTTCAACATCTAAGTCGTCATAAGAATTTTTCATTATAACTTAACTTTTTCCGCATCTTTAGACATTGAGGATTTCCCATAGGGCGAATTCTGTTATCATGTAAGTAGGAAACATTTTGCTGCAAATGTCTTCTGGGAAGGAAGATTCTTTTTTTTCTCTCTTTTTTATAAATGTTCACTGAAGTTTGGTCAAGGTTTTGTGGCGAAGCTTCTGATTTCAGCAGGAATTCGTTAGGTAAGTTTTGCGGTTTTTATGGCATGATTATGCACATCCTGTTATTGCAAACATAGATTATATATATATATATATATATATATATATATATATATATATATATATATATATATATATATATATATATATATATATATATATATTTGTCTGCGTCATTTTGCGCATTATGATTATAAATCTAACATTAAAATATACTATAAAATCCAAATAAATCCTCCCAAATCTTATATTTTTACATTTCTGCATAAATGTATGTTTTGATTTTATATATTTATAAAATGGGTTCACTATATTAGTGCAAATATAATTTTACCAATTTTGAGCAAGCCTCCTTTCCGACCCTAGCTGCATTCACTTTTTAGCCTTCTACTCTACCTCCGTTCCTGCTTCTTTCAAAGGTTTAAATGTCGCTCATGAATGGCAGAGGCAAGGGACAGTGGCAATGCCCTAGCAGGACAATACCCTAGACTAGAGACTGACATATTTCATAGGTTCAGCGCCCAAATCCCATCTCCACCCAAGCTAGGACCAGGGAGGGCCAGGCATGACTCAGCACATAGACACATCATAGGCATCCCTAAAATCACCTTCCTTATCGCACAAGGATGGTGAGGTTGCAGACATTACAAGAAACTATCGAACTTGAGCAGGCCTCTAACCTCATTTTAGCAGATTGTCAGACAGGGTCGTTTCCAATAGACTTCCATAAATCCAATGCAGAGTCTGTTGGTGTAACCGCTGGTAAACACCGGTCGTTTGTGTTAGGTTCACTTCTGCTCTCGATCTTTTAACATATTGAAAATTAACGGACAAAGTATATTCATACTTCTTGATGCTTTTTGAAATTCCTTTTCAGGATCCGAACATAACAGAAACTGGTAAACACGATGACGTTA
>NC_090725.1:282663663-282668663 GCF_036898095.1 Palaemon carinicauda
ACAAAATAAGATGAGAGTCGGCAGCTGAAGACCAGAGAGGAGAACAATATTCAAAACATGGCATTATGAAAAAATGAAAACATTTCATCAGGATAGATTGATCATCAAACATTTTAGACCTAATTAATATGAAACTTTTGTGTGATAGAAGTATCAGACCAGATGAGATTTTCGAAAGTAAATTTGCAATAAAAATCATTCGTAGAATTTTAGATGAGTTTTGTACAGTTGATTATAAATTGTAAATTAAGACACATGGATGTTGAATATCCACTGTCCTTAATACTATTTATAATCATACCTGAATTGTGTTAGGATTCAGCTTCGTTCTTTATAACTTTCAACGTGCATTAATTATAGCGAGATCTCTATTGGAATTGATACGAGGATAGTAGCTTGGCTCGTAGTAAAAATTAATGATATTGATAACATACATCACCTTTTTTTCATAATACTTTCTCCCCAAGTGACAAAGTTAATTCAAAACCCCTTTTATTTCTTAAATCTGGATAAATTGACATCTGTGTTTAGTGATCAACATTTGTCATGATCATCCTCACTGTAATGTCATTATGAGCCTCTTCATCGTCAGAACTAAAATTGCAACTAATTTCAACAGAGTTGTGCAGTAACATGAACGACTACAACTTGCATAAAAGCTATACATTGAGATGACAAGAAAAAAAAAGCGAGGAATGTTTCTTAATCGCGTTGAGCGTGATTTGCTTACAAGCTTTGTTGGTTGTGGTGCAAGTAATGATGGCAGGTGGTGGCTGCCAATCTGTGGATTTGTCAGGCGTGCTTTCTCCAAAAGAGCCCGGTTCTGTTTACCTGGACCGCGTCTCCTCTTGAAAAAGGGACCGCCAACATCGACAGGCGAGTCAGCAATCCATTTTCTTTTGTCTTGAGTTAACAAGACGTTGACATTATTCCGTTGTGGTTCTTCTTTCTTGGACCTTGTTTTAACGTGTAATTTGTGGGATTGTTTTTTCTTAAGGTTACTGTAAAACATTTGTGTGTATATATATATATATATATATATATATATATATATATATATATATATATATATATATATATATATATAAATTTTGGTCGATTCCTTAGGGGTTGATAGCTTGGTTGTCTCATTAGCTAAAATAAACGGTAATCTCCTTATTCAGTAATAATGTTGTCAAAAATTATTGTTT
Organism: Palaemon carinicauda; assembly: GCF_036898095.1. Classification (NCBI taxonomy): domain Eukaryota; kingdom Metazoa; phylum Arthropoda; class Malacostraca; order Decapoda; family Palaemonidae; genus Palaemon; species Palaemon carinicauda. Next base: position 282,664,854 of record NC_090725.1, read on the forward strand.
GTTATCATTCTTGAACACACACACACACACACATATATATATATACTGTATATATGATTGCTAAATTTGTTTTGCAATCTTAGTCTGCTTTTAATAGACAATCTCTCTCTCTCTCCCTCTCTCTCTCTCTCTCTCTCTCTCTCTCTCTCTCTCTCTCTCTCTCTCTCTCTCTCTCTCTCTCTCTCTCTCTCTCTCTCTCAAACCTTACAAGAGTAAATGAAGTGATACCATAATCATATTTTTCACCCACCAAATATTAAAATTTTGCCTCAGAACCATTGCATGTGTGTTTGCACTTTTGTGTAACCCCTTTGTTTCATCTTTTCCCCTATCTCTTCATTCCCCTTTGTCCAGGAGGACCACTACCCTGTGTGTGCGTATGTGTTTTGTTGTTACTTTCCATTTTACCCCTTGTTTTAATGATACATTTTTTGTTACATGTATTTCCAGCTGAATACCTTATGAGCAAGTCCCTTTAATGCTCACATATTGAGCGAATTGTACATTATTTTCAAGTATGTATGTGCACACACATGTAAAAATGTGTGTGTGTGTATGTATATATATATATATATATATATATATATATATATATATATATATATATATATATATATATATATGTGTGTGTGTGTGTGTGTGTGTGTGTGTGTGTGTGTTGACTACTTTCCTCTGTAGGGGGTTAGCTCTGCAATGTTTCATCACTGGTTTTATGCCTTTTGCAATGAGTGTGTCAGAGCCATCCCTTGTCCATCTATAGTCTATACAGTAACCCGTGTGAGTACACTGGCCACCAAATAAATAAATTCCTTGGTTAGGTTAACAGAGGCACAATTTGTTTGTATTTGCGTCAAACGATCATAAATCTTTTCTTGTCTGCAGGATGGAACTGCGGTCTTATTATTTGTGAGACTAGGATGGAACCACTGTCCCAACACTTTTGCAGTTTCCCCGCTAGAGGTAGCTTTTTAATTATTACTATTAGATATATAGTACCTTCAACACTTATAGCAGCAGATGATGAAAAATGGGGAAAAATAATGACATCGGTGAAAAAGAATGAAATAACATAACAGTAGACAACTCTAGTAGGCGAAGAGAGAGAAAGAGACCAAGGTTAAAGTGCGGCCAAGAAGTCCATTAATCTGATTCGACAGCCAGTATTTTTACTCTCGTGTGATATGTATATATGTTTGTGAGAGAGAGAGAGAGAGAGAGAGAGAGAGAGAGAGAGAGAGAGAGAGAGAGAGAGAGAGAGGCAACTGCAAGGTTATATTATTGATGAATAGACTTAGCTCACGCATGGGTAAAACCTGAATCCCCTTGGCGATCGGACAAATCAGAGTTGTCCGAAAATGTTTACCTATTTATATGCATTAACATACATTAGCATATGGTTTGTGAGGAAGTTTTTTTTTTTTTTTTTTTTTTTTTTTTTTTTTTTTTTTTTTTTTTATATATATATATATATATCCCCTCCCCTCCCCGTGACTTATGTCAGCAACCTTTGTAAGCCGGTGAGACTAAAAGTTGCGGTTATCTCTCCAACCACTTGTATTCTCAAGCAATAATCACTGTGTACTTCGATAAGTGGAACCGACTATCATATCGTGTTATCTTCATCCTCAGAAGATATCGTGGAATTAATTACGAGTCGCCTATGTCCATATACCCTTTGTCTAACTTATTCAGTCTGACAGATTATGTTCCATGGGTCATTCACCTTATGAATTACTGAAAGGTTTTTTTTTTTTTCCATATGTAATGAAGTTTTCTTGTATTGCGACAGTTTAGCTGTTATTGGTACCCTATGCTGTTAGCAGCTGCACCCTCGCTCTAGGTCTTGTAAATCTGACCGTTGTGATGTTGAACGTGCTCAATATAGCTCGCGCGATCTAATTTCAATTTCCATACGGAATCAAGATGTGCAGTGGAATACTAAAGTAGAATTATAAGTGAAGTGTAAATGCAAAGTGACATTGGGTTCATTTGAAATTCTTCTAAATTGTAGTGAATATTCTACAATAATGAGATTAAATCCTTATTCGATAAAAGTGACAGAAGAGATTTGTGGATTTTTGTTTTGTTTTATACAGTTTTGAGATTTTGGTAATTAAGAAAAAAAATTCATTGATAAAGGTCTGAAAGTTATTTGATTTAAATTATACGATTCTGTTATAGTTTGAGAGTTTTTAATACTAATCAGCTTCACTTATTCAAGCAAGGTAATGCTGATATTTCTCAATTAAATATTTCATTGAAATACCCATTGATATTTAAATGTAGTGAATGTAATTACAAAAATAATAGCAATACTGGAATTTTATTGAGAAATTTGTGGTGTTTATGTGGAAGTGACGACAAAAATGTTTTGGAATTCAAGTAAAGGAAAAGGAAATTGTTGATTGAAAAATAAAAAAATGTGGATGAAACATCAGTTAAAACCGTGCAGTATTCTAATAGTAACTTGGCTATAATTGCGGGTGAAACAGAGTAGTTATGTAAATATAACAGGATTTTCTAATTGAAAATATGCATTATAATTGCTGGCAAGTCCATTTGAAAAGAAGATTTTTCATTGCTATAAATATAACATTTTTCACGCGTTACTTATCTTGTCTGGATATGCAAATGTTTGGAGTTATATGTTCTACGTAGCCTTTGTTCGACACATCATACCGCCAATGGCTATGTCTTGTATCGGATCGTCTTCAATGAAATCTAGTCAAAGCTATGTTCTTAAGTAGAACTCGCTTGACATACGAGGTAATTATTCTCTCTCTCTCTCTCTCTCTCTCTCTCTCTCTCTCTCTCTCTCTCTCTCTCTCAAGTTTCGATACATTAGGTGATGCTCCTGTTCGACATTCTTTACGTTTTAAATTAATGGGATCAGAACTCTAGATGGTGAATGAAATATGTATTGAAACCTTTAACTCATATTCGGTATAAAGATATTTATCTTTGATTTTATTATTTCACGTAAGTTCGGTAAATAAGTGAATTACTTTCCATGACCAGAAACCGTTCACATGTTTACGCGGAACATGGAGATGACTATCCGTAGATTTTTGCCTTGCACCGTATTTATGTCCGGTAATCAAACGATTAATTCTTGTTAAGAAATTTTATGACATAGAATTTGGTCTCGTCTTTGTTAATTGATTGGAATTATATGATAGTTTTTTTTTTTTTTTCTTTTTTTTTTTTTGTACCCTCACCTACTTTGACAGATAATACCGTATGTATACGTGGTTTCTCTTCCACATAAGAAAATTCTTGTTCTTTCTCGGCATCTTTTCCCACTTCTATGTGGGGGGTCGATGTTCCTGACAGCTTTCCTCCACATGCTTTGATCAAACGTATCGTCCTCTGGCAGTTGCTTATGTCTCAGATGTTCTTTAGCTACACCCATCCACTTTCGCTTCAGTCTTCCTCTCGCTTTCCTACCTACAGGCAACTCCGTCTGCATCAATCTCCTCCCTACGTACCGCAATCCTTCTCATCACAAGGATAGACTGTATTCTTTCATGTTCCCTTTTTTTATAGTTATAGGACTTTAGTAGTTACCCTTAATATTTATTTTTCCATTCTGTCTGTATTTGCTACTCGACACAGCCACCAGAGCATTTTCATCTCTTGCACTCCTCTTTACCGGGTATGTTTCTGGTCCATATATCAAAATTGGTCTCACTTCTCTCATATACACTCTACCTTTAACATTTACCTTGATTTCGTGGTCGCACTGTCTCGCACAAGACACCTGACATTTTTCTCTAATTTTTTTTCCATCAAGTCGCACTGTCATTTCTA
>NC_090725.1:282673663-282676163 GCF_036898095.1 Palaemon carinicauda
TTTTAATTAATATTATTATTCTAAAATATTTCGACAACGAACAAAATAAGTAACTAAAAGTGGTAATCCCATTTTATTTGGAATATCTAATGCTATTTTTTTTACTACTCTGTTCCCATGTTTGTCTTTTTTCCCCATGATTAACTTTTAATTTATTTTTTTCAATATTCTTTATCGGATCAGTAAATTCTTTTGATGGCTTCACTAATTCCTTATTTGCTGAGCTAATTATACCTGTCCACGAATTGTCCCCCATTAATACAGATTTGTGCATTAGGGAAACTTAAGGGCAATGGAACCGGCGAAACAGTCTAGACCTCCTTTCTATTTTGCATCATCCATAGGTCCAATTATCAACTTCCCCTATACTTTTTGTAGCATCATTTCCTTCACCGTCGCATTCATCGGGCAAACAAAATATCGCATATAGCATTATTTCACGTTGTAGCGATTTTTCATCTTTATCTTGAGAGAGAGAGAGAGAGAGAGAGAGAGAGAGAGAGAGAGAGAGAGAGAGAGAGAGAGAGAGAGAGAGAGTATCATTATCAAGAAAATAAAAGGTTCCAGCTGTTAAGTTATCTATTTTGCAATTGGGATCTGTTTTATATTTTGACTCCATAAGGTAACTTTCCTTCTCTAATAGATGATATTTAACACTATTTAATTGTATCTAACGCTGGGTGCTGATAGCAGACTTCCATTTATCACAAAAAGGTAAGGAAATGTTCAAGTCCATCTTGATTCATTCTATAAGTCAAAATTATTTATTAAATGTAATTTTCACCATTTTTAACAATTTTGCCAAAGATTCACAAGAAACTGCCAATCCTATTTGGAATGAATAAAGACAATTATTTGCAACTAGCTTCAATGATATTACTCGGTGTCGTGCAATTGATGATTTCATCCTGGTTTTGTAAGTTCAACCCGTATTAATTTCTGGACTTCTTTGTATCGTACGGAACTCCAGAGATAAATTGACTTATTTCTTCCCAATGCTTATCTAAAAATAATCCTTTCCTACAGAAATATTTAAGCGATTTCGTAATTGTTTCTAATATCAACTGTACAGCTAATTTTACATTCATACGCCGAAAGCCACTGACATTTATACGTTTCTCCAAGTTTATGTGATATTTTCAGATCACTTTTACATTATAAGTTCCCTTAGCGAAGAGCAGTGGACAAAATCACCGTCACTTTGCTGAAAGCCCTTATCAAAGAATTTTTTTCTTATTAGTCTCATGAGATGTGGAGCATCAGCAAAGACACAAACAACGCGATTGGTGATGCTGGATTTTCAATCGTCGAATTTTGCACAATTATGCATAAAGATTTCCATAAACTAACGTTGGTAGGACCTAGGTCGTTAAATATAATCATTGTAGGAAAACTCGCTAGTTCTATCTCAATGATAGTATAGTTTTTAGAACACAAAGAGTATCTGAATCTTAGTCATAACTAAATTTTTAGGCAATGCTGCCTTCATCAAATGATTAGATGGAAACACGCTCAAAATTATTTGTGATTTGTGCTTAAATAATTTGATAATGGTCTTTAAAATTTATGGTTCAACATCCAACATATACTAACACAACTATTTAACGTAGAAATAGAAGAAAAGATTGGAATATTGAACACCAGCTTCCTTGCAAGCAAACTGTATAATAGTAAATACCGGAAAACAAAGGCTGGTAAATCAGACCGTGGTGCGGTGTGACGTCATCCATAACCGCATGGCTAGCCTGCGCAGTAGAGGACACAGTTTGGGTCGCTGTCTCAGTTGTATGGATACACATTGTCGGCCACTATTCTGTTGAAATAGTCTCTTTCATGTGTTGCAGTTAAATCCACCAGGCCATTAATTTATTTATTTACTTGGTTAGAGATAACGCAGGAGTTACTCTGCTCGATGTGTTTCTCCTTATCCTACCTGTTTTTTTAATTCTTTCTATGGCTGCACACTTATCCGTGCCAGTATTAAGGTGCATTATTTTTGCGAGTTCTTGGAATTGCGAGCCTTACTTCATTTTACTGTATATAAAAACCCCTGGCAATTTTGTAAGAATAATAATTTCCTTGAAATGCATCAGAGGAAAATTCTATATATACTACAGCTCATTAGTATAATTGAAGTTTTTAAGTTGAAAATCCATATCAGGTCTGTTTTCCAAACAATATATACATCTGTGTTTTTGGAACCTGTCAATTCATATTTTTCCATGTTGGTTTATTTTTTTATTTAGCGATACCTAAAATAAGTGTGTTAATAGCAATAATAATATTAGTAAAGATGATGATAAAAATGACGAGTTATTACAGATTCAATTTCCATCTAATTTCTGTATTCAAGGGTACTGAGCCTTTGAAATATAATGAATGATTAAATTAGCAGTGCAGCTTGAATGTAGGTTTAAAATACATAAGACTTGAATTTTATTATCAAAGGATCTTGTGAAGTAAATGATAAAATGACCTTCACTTCGTTGAAGACAAACAA
>NC_090725.1:282681163-282688663 GCF_036898095.1 Palaemon carinicauda
ATATATATATATATATATATGTACAGTATATATATGTTTGTGTGTATAGATGATACAATATTGATTAAGGATAGTATAAAACACTGTGACTGTACACACTAGTAACTGTTTAGAATTTTTACAAGAGGATAAAATAAGATTAAAAGTAAGGTTATGAGGATAAATAGAAACCATAAAGGAAATAATGAATGTTGATGTGGAAGTTGTTGGTTCGCTTTTGTAAATATACAGTAAAGGATAATAGTAGGGTGCAAGAAGAGGTCAGTTAGAAATGTAGCATGTTATGTGCAGAAGATTGGACACTTGAATTTTGTGTAGTTGCTCAAATAGAAATAGGTGAAGTGAATTTGAGGCCACTCTTTTATGGAGTTGTGGTGGATGGAGATTGAAGGATAATCCAAAAAGCTGGTAAAGTTAACAGTTTTCACCGTATTTGCAATTTTAAAAGAAATGGTGGGCTATGAAAAGTAGAGATACGCAGAAGATGGTTTGGACATGTAGGACGGCATATTGGTGAAAAGTGTAGAGTTCAGAATTAAGTTCGAGGAGGTGGACCTTAATTCACTACGAGCACTAGTGTCTCCTAGATGTGTATGGCTTTTGGCTGCGCTGCTGATTGAATGATTAATGTTATGCTAGTTTTCTGCGTGGAACCTGGTCTGCAAATCTGCTGTTTATTATAAGAATGTAACAGTGACTTATAGACTTTATTCTCGGGATTCATTGAGAGTAATTGGATACGGCTAAATGTTTGAGAAAATTATATATATATATATATATATATATATATATATATATATATATATATATATATATATATATATATATGTGTGTGTGTGTGTGTGTGTGTGTATGTATATATATATATATATATATATATATATATATATATATATATGTATATATATATATATATATATACATGTAATTCTTGGCAATGTAGTTTATTTGCAGAATTACGTACTTATTTGCCTCTCATAGTCCCTTCAAATTCCAAATGTCAGAATGTATTTACCGAACCTTCAGTTCGGCGAGCGTTGGTTCACTTTACTCCTATCTCAATTTGCAGCTGACTGGCTGGAGTTGGAGAGTTGGCAAGCTTGTTATGAAATCAAACTATGGGACTGTGATTGGAGCAAGGGTGGCTGATATAAGGATAGGTGGGTCGAGATTGTGATCAGAGTGCGCTGGAGGGAGTTAGATAAGCGGATACGTAATTTGATAAAATCAGTAGTAGATTTATGAGTAGAGGTATGGTAAGAGGTAAGTAAAATAGATGGATAGAAAATTGTGAGGCCAGATATATGATAAAAGTAATACAGTATGTGGTTTTTGATAAGTAGATATGTGGATAGAGGAATGGGGATGGTAGGTAGCTTGGTGAATTAGTTTTATTGCTAGCTAAGCTACAACTCTAGTTGGAAAAGCTGGATGCTGCAAGCCCCAAGGGCTCCAACAACGAAAAATAGCCCAGTGAAAAAATTAAATAAATATACTATGTGAAAAGTAATAAAGAAATATGAAATATATTAAGATCAGTAACACCGTTAAAATAGATATGCCATATGTAAAGGGAAGTTCCATAATTCATCTGCCTGATTAGGTAAATCATTCCACAAACTCTCACAGCTGCAATAAAACTTTCAGAATACTGTGCAGTATTATTCCTTATGACGTTGAAGGCAAAACTAGTGTTGTGTACTGGTTGGTATAGTCTTGGAAGATCTGAATGCAAAGTATGCTCAGAATTAGGTAAGAGATTAATGCCAAGACTAGGAATAAGAAATTTCATATACCTTATGTTTCTCTCCAACAAATTAAGATAAGATTTAGCGGTTGAAGACCAGGCAGGAGAACAATATTCGAAACATGGTATAAGGAAAGAATTCCAACATTTATTCAGAATAGATTTATCCCCAAAAATCTTGAAAGACTTTCTCAGTAAGCCATTATTTTACAATTAAAGAAGAAACAGACCGAATGTATTAGTTAAAACTAAATATGTAATCAAGAATCACACACAAAAAAAAAAAAAAAAAAAAAAATCAAAGCAGTTGTATGAAGCTAAATAACATTATCAATGCTTACATATGGATATTTAGGAGACTTTGTCCCCGACCTGTTTGCCAGGGTTCAACTTCATGCCCATTATTTGCACCATACACCAATTTTAGCTAGATCTCTATTAATGGATTCAACAACTCATGGTCTACGTTCAGCAGATAGAATAAAGGCAAAGACAGTAGCAACATCTGCATATGCAACGAGTTTGTTGTCTAGGCCAAACCACATGTCATGTGTATATAGTCATGAAAAGTAATGGGCCAGGAACACTACCCTGAGAAACACCAAATATCACATTATTATATTCACCATGGTGACCTTTAACAATAACCCTTTGCAATCCATTTCTTAGAAATTTAATAAGGATACAAAAAAAGAAAGGAAGAAAAACAAAAGACTCACCCACTCTCAACCGTTTGATTTTTAAAACAAGGGCCTTATGATTAACACGGTCAAAGACAGCGCTAAAATCAAGGCCAATTATTCAAACTTCCTGACCATAATCGAGTCTGATAAAATTTAGTGTATATAAATTGACATCCTTGAGTTCTCGTAAACTGCCTCATCCTCAATGTTGGAAATTGCATTATCCTTTTAAACTCGTTTGCATTCTTTCCTCTTCCTGTTCCTTGTCTGCTCAAATGGCAGTTTAGGCTGTCTCTTAGAGGTTTCCGTCTTCGGAGCTGTTACTGTCCAATCATGATGATCCACATATTGGAAATTATAGTTATATACAATAATGATGGTAAGAATAATGATGATATGATTGTGCTTATAATGATAATGGTAATTGTAATAATACCGATGACTATGATGATAATGATGCTAATTATAACAAAAAGCGGTGTCATATAATTTTAATAACAAGCTGTATCAAACACAGCAAACCCAGCCCCTCGTACGTGTACCTCCACGAGAACACTGGCATTGCTTATAAATTTTTTTCTAGAGTTGTAGTATCCGCCAATAAGAACATGCTAGTGTGAATCTGAACTTGATGAAATCAGGTGATGTTGAATTTGACCTTTCAAGGACAGAGAAGGTCAAAAGTCATAGAGACTTTTCCAAGCCCATGTGTGGTTTTATATCTGTCAATAATATTAACCGAGATTGTATCTATACTCATTTAAGAGTTATTGCACTCTTGAATTTGGTGACCTTTAAAATTCGACCTCCTTGAACCTCCCTATTTTTTTATGAGACTGTATTTTTACTAATTTGATATATTGAATTGTATTTTCGGCACTGGAAAATGAAGATTTTGGTCTAGGTTTCAAGCAAATTGGATAATATTTGATGGAGTCATAGTAAAAACAAATTTATTCTGACCTTTCGGGTCATGTGGCGTTGACTTGACTCTGAGGTTCACATTTTAATGCAATTTATTTTGTGTTATAGTGCATCTCTAATGAAAATTTCGAAGTAAATTGGTCTAGTGGTTTTTTCCGTAAAGTTTCTAACAAATAAAACAAACTCAAAACGCAATGAGAAATCTACCAAAAATAATATACCTCGCCCACCTCCCGGTGGGAACGGGGTAATAATTATGATGGTCAGAATGGTCACCGACTTTTGGGGTTTTTATAGGACTAGAACAAAAGAAATCATATTTTGCTGAAGAACTATAATACAAAAACTATCAACAATATCCCCACCAATTTTGTAGTATCCTTTTTCAGTTTAATGTAAAAATACGATTATTTTGGTTATTAATGATAATTATATTATTATTTACAAATATTCCTTAGACTTATGCCATGTACATCAGTTACATGTAAAGAAAGCTTCCACTAAATAGAATTCCCAAATATGGAAAAATAGAAAACAGACCTAAATAGCAAGGGAATCTGGTCTGTCTTACATAACGAATTCTTTCTCCTCCATTTGAGAAACAAAAGATAGCCAGAATCCAAATGTTCTGATTTCTAGCCATCACATTATTCATATGAGATCATCAACAAAACTTAGCCTTCACTATCAACATTTCGACGAATTGTACGGATAAATATACATTTCTTAAGCTAAGTTTGAATTGTATACACACATATATATATACATGTATGTATATATATATATATATGTGTGTGTGTATATATGTATATATATATATATATATATATATATATATATATATATGTGTGTGTGTGTGTATATATATATATATATATATATATATATATATATATATATATATATATATATATATATATATATATATATATACACTCAAAGTGAGTGGCGATAGTACATAAATATGTCTGGTGGCAATAGGTTTCATTAATTCAGCTCCGAGCTTAGCAGACATACTTGATTCAGTACTCGCTAATAGGTGTCAACCTAACTCAAAGAAAACGATGCTTAAACTAGGGATGACTTTATTAAATAGGTGATGTGTCATTATAATTTATAAGCCTTTACGTATAATACTTTTTATTTTGAGTTGATATTATTTAATTATAAGTTTTCTGTTCTTAATGTTAAATAATTCTACGTATTTAGGCAGTATCTCTCTCTCTCTCTCTCTCTCTCTCTCTCTCTCTCTCTCTCTCTCTCTCTCTCTCTCTCTCTCTCTCTCTCTCTCTTACGGCTTATTGGTTTTGAGAAGATTATTATATAGAAAATTTCTTACCCTAATATCTTCTCTGTCACTTTTACTTTCCCCATAAAGTGAACCTGTGACAATATTAAGAAAATGTAGATTTGATGCCTCCTTAAAGACCTCAATAACATTTGTTTAAGTAGGTCATCCAAGCCATAACTGCTGATGATATCAGGTGAAGGTCGTTGAAATTTTGTTGTTATGAAGTTTTCTTTTAAAATTCAGACAGAGGTAGAGGATTGTCATATCTTGGCTTTATACCTATAAATATATCATTGGTGATTTAAAGGACGTATACGAGCAGATATTCTGGTACCTATAAATCTTAAATATCTCCAAGAAATATTTTTATATCTTTCAAGTTTTCTATCGGTTTCATTGTGGGGAGGTTGTCAAGTTGGACTTGAGCTCTTGTGAAGCTTTGGGAAGGATTTTGTTTCAATATCAACTTGTTTCTATTTAAAGAAGAAATAAAAAAAAAATGTCAGTTTAATTTTTTCACATTTTCCATATATTTCTTATTTACACAGTTAAGTCTTATTATTGAATTTGGTTTCATTGTTCAACAATCTTCACTCTGAGGAAGACTGCTGTATATGATATTGGCTCGAAACAGCTGTCGCCTACAGGTGTTGTAGGGAACAACAGTGACATTTTTGTCTTTTCTTCAAGTCTGAATAAAGGTGTGGGATGTCGAAAAGATATTTTCCTCGGATTTTGGACGCCACATATACCTCATAGTAATAACATACGTAGGAAATGAAACCTAAATACGCACATACGTGTGTGTACAGTATATATATATATATATATATATATATATATATATATATATATATATATATATATATATATATATATATGTCTGTGTGTGTGTGTGTGTTTGTGTGATTTTTGTTGATGGTGGTGATGTAATAGTTAAATATTATTAATATATTAATAATAATGTTTGTGTATTCTTGTTCCTTGCGTGCAATTTTATATTTTATGATGGTGTTATTAAATATATAAAACAAAGTGGACGTGAGAAAATTGGACGAGAAATAAAGACAAACTAGTTTTATTCATGAAATGTTTTCTTGTTGCCAGTATTGCAATGACGAATAAACAGGAACTGATGTGTGTTATCTGCGCTGTCATTTGGTTTGACGTGAAAGAACTGCACGATTCTATTGTTAGCGAAATGTGGGTTTCGAACTGTCTCGCTTTTTATGCCCCCATGTAAAGTTTGTGTCCTTGTTTTTCGTGACTAGGTCTGTAAGACATTGTATGTTCTTTGTCAACTTTTAATTACGCTTTCACATTTACAGGGCATTGTCTCAGGCAATACCTTAACGTGATGAATGGGTTTGTGTATTACAGTGATCAGCAAAACTGTCTAGGCAGGAATAACGGTACTAGGTTGGTTTCCTGTGAATGATCAGACAAAAGTCTCCCACTAGCGCGGTGATGAAAACTGGCTAACCCCTAGACATGAATAAAGGCATGTCTGAGGCCTTTATCTTGCAGTGGACTAGAAACGGCTGCATTTGTTGTAGTTTTAGGTGTATTTTACTCTTTGTTTTGAAGACGTATTTTGAAGTATATTCTCATGTCCACCTATTATTTATTGAGACTTATTGTTGTTTATATTATTTAGTTATGTCCCAATATGGTTTTTCATTATTCAAGTACGATCTGATTTCTCTCCTGCCTATAAGTATGTTCTGATATTTTTGTATTATAAGATGTTGATATAGACGAGAGTTGACTGGTGCATCTGAGTTAAGGGTGGGCTAGTTCCGAAAAGGTGAAGATATTTCGAACTGCCTATTTGTGAGATTACATTTTTGTTTACCTGGAAAGGTTTATTCATTATTAATGTGTATGAAACTTAAGGTCTATAATAACATTAAGATCACTATCGTAATAGTTTATACTGCTAGTAATGATAACGCTTATTGCATTATTAAAGCTATACAGCCTAGCATTCGTGTATTTTTTTTCTTTTTATTTATAACATCCGCAACTCTTCTTATTTATCTATGGGTAGGAAAACATTATTGCGGCTGAGGGCATTCAATGCAAGTCAGTGACAGCTAACGAGACAGGTAACAGCTGCTGTTGTCGTACTACTGACAGCATCTCTGCTCAACGCAAACGCTTTGATGTCAAACGTCATTTTAGGGGTTAGAGCGCTGGAAATTGCTGCAAGCAAGGTAAATGTGGAGTCTGGTTTGTACAAGTTATTTTTATTTATCCATACATTTATATACGTACATAAATGTGTATGTATATATACACACAATATATATATATATATATATATATATGTGTGTGTGTGTGTGTGTGTGTTTGTGTGTGTGTTTGTTTGTTTGTGTGTGTGTGTGTGTTTAAACTCACTCTAGTGGTTGTTCGTGTGTAGTCTCTGTAATTTTTAATGTAAATGATCCAAAATTTGATTATTTCATCTTTTTTATCTTCCTCGTGTTTCTTTTATTGGAAAGGGGCCAGTACTTTAATTTATGTTTTTAATTTTTTTTTTTTTCTCGGCTGTGTAATGAAAATTAGAATTTTTCTAACAAACAAGTGCAACGGAATTTCTCACTATATGATTATTACTTTTGTGTGTGTATATATATGTACTGTGTATACATATGTATATACTGTGTATATATATGTATATGATTAACCGCAATAATTTTATAATTTTATTTTTTTTGTCTTGGTCAGTTTGCGGACGAACTTTGGGATCTTGTCATGGTTTTTTTCTCAATAAATGTGAAGGTCATTTCACCTCCCTGTATTGAACCCCCTTCCCCCACTTGCTGGTTTCTAACCATGAACTCACTTCGTTT
>NC_090725.1:282691163-282693663 GCF_036898095.1 Palaemon carinicauda
AAAATGCATCCAAAGGCGATGACCCCTTTGTTCCAGAGTCCAGGTCCTTTGGCACTGGCTGGACTCTACATAGTAACTTAATGGGAGATCCCAATGTATGTCCTATTGTTCGTTGCAATTTAACCCTTCCGGTTCGCTTTATGGCCCCAACGACCCCTCATACATGGATTCTCTCTCTCTCTCTCTCTCTCTCTCTCTCTCTCTCTCTCTCTCTCTCTCTCTCTCTCTCTCTCTCTCTCTCTCTGTCGTCGTTATTTTATATAGTTTTCAGTTTGGTTTAAAATTGATGACAGTATAAATCATGGAAGTAATTAAAAAAGCAACAAATGAACATTTAAAAATTTTGAAACTTTCTTAACTCAAAAATATCTTCTTAATGGTCCTTAAATGCTACCAAGTCTACAGTAGTTTCCATCAAAATTGTTTTTAATGAACTTTGAAGTACATTCGTAATTTTGAAAATATTTATCCAAAAAAGTTATTGACTAGGATACTCAAATCTAATCTGACTCTTATTGCAACAGTATTTATTCGTCGTTATGTTGTATTAATTTGGCCGATGAGCAATTCATTTCTTATTTTATATTTATATTTTCATAATTTATTTTTTGGGGGGAGGGACGTAGGATGGCCATAGTAACATAAGTGGCATTCCAGAATTTTGCATTCCCAGTCTCAATAAAACTGCACACTTGAGGTTGACTTCCAATAATAACGGTTCGGTCAGCTGTGACTGCCATTTGAAGCATATTAACACAGAAGGCGTAGGAACAGCAGCAATAAAAATGACAATAAAAGCCTCATAGAATAATATTAATTTTTAGAAAATAATACCATTCATAGATCCCGAAAGCTATTTATATATGTGGCAAACATTTTCCTTTGCTGTTGTTAAACCTTTATTTTTAAATTTCTTGTGTTCTGTCTTTGCAGGCCTTCAGTCTTGAATATCTTATGCTCTGTTTTTTATGCTTTCATCTGTTTTGTCTTTTTGGTTCTTCATTCCTGTATTCCTACTGTTTGGTCTTTTTGGGCCTTATTTCTGGAATTTCTTTCAATGCCTTCCGTCTTCAATTTTATCTATAGAGTCCTTCAATCTTGAATTTCTTCTGTTCTGTCTTTGTAGGCCTTCATTCTTGAAGTTTCTCTGTCCTGTCTTTGTAGGCCTTTATTCTTGAATGTTCTCTATTTTATCTTTGTAGGACTTCGTTTGAATTTTCTTTAATCTGTCTGTGTAGGCCTTCCGTTATTGATTTCCATCTGGTCTTTCTTTGTAGGTTCGCCTTCTTAAATTTCTTCTGTTCTGTCATTCTCTTCTGTCCAGTCATTTTAGACCTTCAGTCTTGAATCTGTCTTTGTTTGTCTTTAATATCTGAATTTCATCGGTTGTATGATTTTAGGCCTTCATTCTTGAATTCCTTCTGTTTTTTCTTTGAGGGCCTTGATTATTATTATTTTTTTAATATTCTATCATTATAGTCCTTTTTATTACCAAGTTTATTTTTTTTTTCACCAGGAAACATGGAATCATGCAACCATGTTGTCATTCTTAAACTTGACACGCTCTCTGCGTTCTGCGGGACTACATTCCTTTTGACATCCGTCATGGTTGTCCCCATGTCCGGGAAATCCTAATTATTTTAGTTTAAAAACTGTTGTAGGACTCTCGATATGAGCACTGAGCACTATATTTTACCCAAAGGTATGTTTTAAAATGTTGCCTTACTAAAGGTCATACACATAGTCTGTATAAGATAAAAGTGGTATGTATTTAAATATGAACAATTTGAATTTGTTGTGCCTCCGCCCACTCTTCCAGTATGATGTAATTCATGTATACATCTCCGAAGAGCCTTTCCTTAATAAAAAGAATAAGTCTGTAAGATTCTTATAGTCCCATTTCTCAATAATATTTACACTTTTGTACACTAAAGTTTAAAAGAAAAACGTGTCTGTTTCAGTTCCAGTATCATCAGAAGAGACGCCCACAATTTTTCCACAATGGACACCACAACAGTAAACAGCTTAAACTAACGCTGCCAGGCTAGGATCGATGTGCTGCCATGCGAATGTAAGGCGAATGCAATAAAATATTACTTATCCGTTTTATATGTGTTATGTTGTCAGAAAGATATAACGTGCGCGCGTACACGCGCACACACACACACACACACTATATATATATATATATATATATATATATATATATATATATGTATGTATGTATGTATAATAAGAGTTCCACAGAAAACAGGAAAATGAAAGACCTGGTCCCGAACGCTGTCATGTAAATATTCTAAATTTTAAATTAATCTTACAAAGAGAAACCTAACATGTATCTATCTGTCTATCTATATATGTCTAACTATTTATCTATCAATATTTGTACTTTTTATAGTGGGATAAATAACTAAAAAATACAGAGAATTTCTCATTTCTCGAAGAAATTGATAAAAGGATTCATCAAATCAGCTTATTTTTAATGATGCTCCGAGTTCAC
>NC_090725.1:282701163-282703663 GCF_036898095.1 Palaemon carinicauda
AAAAGCATCATATTATTGCATTACAACTTCATGATATGGAAGTGGACGTTGTTGTATGAGGAAAGGAACCAAGTGAAGAGGGTTGTTTAGGGTTATTAGCAGGAAAAGTAGGGCATGTTGCAAATAACGACATTGTCAATTGTTCATTACTAAAATAAGCCACATTTTTATGGAAATTTGCATTTGCTCTTCATACTTTTAAAGCCAAATTACGTTAAGCGTAGGAGGTCTGCAACAGTCACGTTCATTGTCAGAATTTTTTATTTCTGTTAGCTTTTAATTTACGAAGCTTAGTGCATACTCGTATGTCATATTATTCTGAAAACTGCTTGTACCATATTGAATTATATACCCATAAATTGTATTTAGATTATATATATTTTTTTCGATAACTCGGTAATTAAAAAATTGGTGTTATCCTTGACCAATTTTGTGTGAAAAAACATTAAATTGCCCCCTATGATAGATATTCATAAATCTCTCTCTCTCTCTCTCTC
Source organism: Palaemon carinicauda (assembly GCF_036898095.1). Lineage (NCBI taxonomy): Eukaryota > Metazoa > Arthropoda > Malacostraca > Decapoda > Palaemonidae > Palaemon > Palaemon carinicauda. The sequence continues at coordinate 282,701,661 of NC_090725.1, forward strand.
TCTCTCTCTCTCTCTCTCAGCAATCAGACTCCGTCTGTGTTGGACCTAATTCGATGACTGGAAAAGGCGTCCATCCTTATGCAATCACGGCCTTCGGATTCCTTGAGTAAAGGAAGCACCATCCTTCGTTCCTAACTTCCTTAGCACTCCCGAGAAGTAGGGACCTGCAGCAGTCATTTGTATTCTTATCCCTTTCTGGAAGGTCTCTCTCTCTCTCTCTCTCTCTCTCTCTCTCTCTCTCTCGGATTGGAGGGTTTTATTTATAAAACTTTCACTCCTAGACTTTTGTTGATCTTAGCTTTTTAAGAAGGGAATTCCTTGCAAAAAAGATGGGAGTTTCAATGATTCACTGCAGGAATTTTTTTTTTTTTTTTTTTTTTTTTTTTTTTTTTTTGAGAAGGGTGCGAACAGCAATTTAGTTGTTGATTTTATTTAGCATTCTGTTTGTACATTAACATTCATTTACCTTTTTTTCTGTAAGTAACATCATCTAGTCTACCGATAGTGAACTCCTCTCACCATATATACAGGAAGTGCAATGTGAAGTGACCTTGGTCTGATATTTGGGATGTATATAATGCTTTGGGAAGGGGTTGGGATGTGCCTTGTCAACCGCCATTTTTAACTGTTTTTGAGTTCTTTAGTATGATATTTAGGTAAAGTTATGCAACAAACCTCCACAGGACAGAATGTCGATAAAGGAAGAGAAGGTATCGAGAAAAGGCGAGAATTAGAGTAATATATTATTTTTTCGTAAATAATGAAATGAGGTCAGACAAATGAAGCCAAAAAATAGATAAAATCTCCAAATGGAAAATATTTAAGGGCTGAAAAATGTATTTCACTATAGGGGATTTTGACTAACCCTTGAAAAGTCGCGAGAAAAAAGGTTATTTCATGTCCAAGGTTATGGACATTGGTTATATGGGTCTATTCCTTATTAAGACTACTAATTGTGACTCCTAGAGAGTCCTGCCAGTCCCTGAAATTCTCATAACAACTCCAACCAATCACGCAAAACATGATCGAATGGAGTTGATTGAGTGCCCATAGCTTACAGCAAAGGTGTGAAGAGTATGTGTAAATTAAGGATGATAATTGTAACTCCTATTAGAAATTAGACACTAAGTTGAAATATTAAGGTTTAAGTTTTTCTTTTTCTAAAGGAACTTTTTAGGCATGAATTTTCTCAACCAGTTGTACTTAGTGATGTATATAGGATAACAGATCAGCCAGTTAATTTTGTTGATAGTATATTTCAGTTATTCAGTTATTAGATGTTTTTTTTTTTTTATTGTATTCTGTTATTTCCATGTAATATCTTTAGACGTACTAGTTATGTAATTAAGTTATAATATGTATCATCATTGCCTATTCACATTTACGCCGGAGTCAAATATCTAGGCAGTAAATAAACAATTTGCGTTTATCTGGGATAAGTTAATCCTGTCAGCTAATAAAAGGTTGGTCAGTTTTTTTATTGAGTTAAACTTTGAAATATACTTATATTTAATCAAGATAAAGCACATGAAGAGTCGTAAGCAGCCTTTGAATATTATGTTGAACGCCATGAGCACAGTAAATTTTCGTGTGCCTTTCTACCTTCATTTCCTGAGATCGTGTAGGTTATTCATGTATGAATATTTGGGGTAAATGCAATTGACAAACGTCAGCGGCTAAAGTTCGGGATTGTTCATGAATAATGACTGTATAGTATATATCAATTTTACCCCGTCTGGGAAATTAACCAAAGTATTTTCGTTTTTTAGATTTTATATTCCTCTACCCATTTAGAATGGTAACTTCAGGCTCAGATCTGTCTTGTTTAAGAATTTATATATATATATATATATATATATATATATATATATGTATATATATATATATATATACATATATATATATATATATATATACACATATATATATATATATTTATATATTTGTAAATATATAAATAAATAAATAGAGTAATTCTAAGTCCTAAAGTCTTTTTCGGAGTG
>NC_090725.1:282716163-282721163 GCF_036898095.1 Palaemon carinicauda
GTGTTTTAGGGAAGTGCACTATTTATTCCTTTCCGTTGAGCGAACGAGTTGACTCTGTTGAGAGTCGAGTTTGCCACCGCATGTGACACGAAACCAGTGAAAATGAATCACAGACAGTTAGATCAAATGCCAACCTGACGAGACATAATTAGCAGCTCAGAGCATGACCCAAGCAAGTTCTTGCGTGGGCATGTGTATATCGTATTTCTGTATTATTACCTTAGACTTAAGCTAAAGCGCCATCTGGAGATGCATTACCTGGTGACTAATGCAGTGGTTGAGATTCCACTGCAATCCGATGAGGTCTGTATGGATATTGTTTCCTTGGGCAATTATGTCGTGAAACTGCGGCTTTATTGCAGTGATTTCGCTCTAATTGCGGTGTCTCTTTGTTCATTCTTAAGTAATTTTTACTTTAATTTTTCTTGGCGTTCATTTAGATATTTTCACACCAACAAAAATGTTTTGTCTTATTTTTGTTCAATATCTGACGTTAATTCATTTTTTATTTGTATAGTATCACTGTACTTTGTAAAGATTTTGTATGCTATTTAAGTTCACAAATATATACAACAGTTATATATATTTATATTGGAAATAGTTAAAGAGATAGGTGGAAAAATTCCTAAACCAGATCAAGGAAAACTATCAGAAAACACGAGAAACCTTAAAAAAAAAAAATCGGTAATGAGGGTAAAATCCAAGGTAGATGAAATAGAAGTAACAGAACTATCCAAAACAATAAACAAACTAAAATCCCAAGACATTTGTAAACACATCAGACCAAAAGTTGAGGAAACAGTAAAAAAAGAAAGAAGCATCAAGTATTATAATGAAAACAAGACTTGGAACAGGGTGCCAACAGATTTTGCTTTAAAGGATGAAGATGGAAATATCAATAATAGAGATAGAGTGATAGAAATGGCAGAATATTTCTAGATAATGCTATATAATAGTGATATAAGAAGTAACTTTGCCAATAATCATCATCATCTCCTCCTACGCCTATTGACGCTAAGGGCTTCAACTTTGCCAATAGAAATAATAAAACGCCTGAACCGGTATAGGAAAAAAGAAAACATTAAAAGGCATGAAAAGACAAAGCAGCTGGAGATAGTGGCGTAATAATTTATTTAATAGCAGATGGAGGTGATTTCATAGTAGTAAAAGTCGCTCAAGTTTACACAGAATGTCTGCAAGAATGCTTTATTTTAATGTTACTCTTCTTAAAATATTTTATTTTTCCTTCTTTCCTTTCCTTACTGGGCTATTTTCCCTGTTGGGGCCCTTGGGCTTATAGCATTTTGCTTTTCCAGCTAGGGTTGTAGCTTAGCAAATAATAATAATAATAATACAGCTTACAAAAACTTTATCATTATATTGATTCATAAAAAGGGGGACATACAGTAAAAGGCCTAAAAAATTCCGCCCATTAAGTTTTCTCAATATGTAAAATATTTACAAAGATGATGATAGGCCGAATAGAAAGACAGCTAGACTTTAATCAACCAAGAGAGCAGGCAGGTTTTAGAAGTGGCTATTAAACAACTAACCATAATCAGGTAATTAACCAACTAATGGAAAAATCAATAAAGTATGGCGAACCACTATATATTGCATTTATAGACTATGAAAAAGCTTTTGGTTCTATCAAAACTAACGCGAATAATGAAAGCCCTTTTAAAGCAAGGAATAGATGAGTTGTGTTAGAGCACTATAGGGTTAGTACAGCAATCCTAAAACTACATGAAATAATGAAAAAATTCCGATTAAGAAAGGAGTTAGACGGGAGACCTCGCCTCTTCCTAAATAATTCACAGCGTGCCTTGAAGTTTTTAAGAATTTACATTAGTAAAATGCAGGCATTTACATTTAATGGGGACGACCTTAACAACTTTAGATTTGCAGGTGACAGTTCTATTTCGGGAATTATGGGAGGAATTGATGACAAGATTTGAATAGAGAAAGCAGAAATGTACGAATGAAAATTAATTTGAGTAAAACTAAGATAATGTTTAATGAAAATGCGGAAACAAGAGTTGTGGACGAACCTTTAGAGACTTTTAATGACTATATGTACTCAGGACAGACAGTGTGTTCCCTCAGGAAATGCGACCGAAATTAAAATGATAAACATGGGATGGAGAGGTTTGGGAAACAAAATAAGATTATGAAAGTGAAAGGCGACTTTCTCTAAAAAGAAAAGTATTTAATCAGATTGTCCTACCACAAAGTTGGAGCCTTACTTCAGGGAGTTGTGTGGGCACCTTTGTTTTGCATCAAAGATATCGTCGTCCACATGATGTTAGGTTTGAAGTTTGTTCGATTTTAAGTTACTCGAAAAGTCCTAAATTGTTTAATTTGTGGATATTTTTATTCAAAGAGCAGACTCGGGCTGATTTTGGGGGCATTTTCCGCCTGACGAAAGGATTTGAGTTCATTTACATGCTTATCCTGTAGCCTGCTTTGCTCTGAAATGAATTTAGCATATACAGACATCCCTCTTATTGCGTAAAGTGGTCACAATTTTATCGCGGTTTAGGCTTTTAAGTCTACGCTGTTACGCTTGACCTTTTGTTATTCCAGAGACTGCATACGTTGATAGAACCCATTTTTAGGGATTAAAAAAAAAAATAAAATAAATAAATTTTATGCAGTTTTTGGAGGGATGCGTGTTTGTGCGCTCGTATCTGGTTGTGGTAGGGAAACAAGAGATTTATTGCCTCGTATAACAAAAGAACCATTAAGTTTGTAGAATTTTGTCGCTTAAAATTCATTTCAATGGGTCCATAAAGGAAGTTGGCGAGAGTGCTCACGGGTGGGAATAGGTATTCACTATTGTGCCTTAAAAGAGAGAAGGGGAAATTTATGAGAGAGAGAGAGAGAGAGAGAGAGAGAGAGAGAGAGAGAGAGAGAGAGAGAGAGAGAGAGAGAGAGAGTTATCGTAAGGCTCATTATCGTTGTTTTATTCGAGTTTTGTGATTCCGAACCTGCACGACTTTGACACTCGCCACTTTAAATTAATCAATGTGGGAATTTGTGAACTAGTCAATACTTGGCTTTTACTGGTGACTTTTTATATACGATTTTGGTTTTTGTTTCTGCGCAATATTTGCGCAATTTCCATTGACTACTCGTTTTATTCTCACTACAGTAAACATGAAATATTTTATTGACTGTTTCCTTGTAATTTTAATAAGCAATGGTACTTTTTGGATAGAACGGTTTAGAAAAGGTGTGGAATAAACTGAATTGAGGAAAAGTTTTGATATTAGTAATGTATAATTGTGTACCAGGTCCACTTGTTTTCTTAAGCCATAGAGGATTTCCTTCCAACTTTTCGCCTTTGTAAAGGAGAGTCGCATGTTTTATATTTGTCGCTTTTCGTATACATTTCTTTTCTTTCATCTTTGCATTGTATGTAGTTGGCGATTTGGAATTTCCTGAATACAATTATTCCTCCTTATGCTTCTAGGAATTTACTGTATAGTAGAATAGAATTTATGTTAATTTTACGGGAAATTTCATATTTTTTCCGATGTTCACATTTCAAAAAAATATGAAAACAGTTGGGAAATAAATAATATTGAATTAAAGTGCTATAATTTGTATTAATTTGCTTCTAACGAATTGAAGCTTTATACCAAATGTAAGTTAATAATGATTTTATATTTCATGATATTAGCATATATTTTTAAGATATGTGATTAAAATATGCTTAAGTTTCATCACCGAGTTATCGGGATTCTTTCAGCAATTCTAGAAAATTCAATAGTTATTTGGCAGTAACAAGTCTAGATTAAAATAATTTCAAGGTGAACTATGTTATTCTGTCATTTTTGTTATTAAGTCGTATTGTAACATGTAATAATAGTTGTTACAACATGGGTAAAATTTTTATAGCTTTGAAATGTAAAATAACAACTTGAAACGTAGTTAAATATTGGCAGAAAACCCTGATAGTAGCAGCTTCGAAGTACGCGAGTCTTTTGTTTTAGATTGACGTCTCTGTTTTCTTTAGAGACAGAGTACGAGAATGAATGTGATGTTCTCTCTCTCTCTCTCTCTCTCTCTCTCTCTCTCTCTCTCTCTCTCTCTCTCTCTCTCTCACACACAATTCAGATCGATTGTAAGACTCGGATCTTTTCTTTTATTTGAGAGGCAGAAATAATATTGTTAGTGGGATTTTGTGATGTATTTTCAGAGAGAGAGAGAGAGAGAGAGAGAGAGAGAGAGAGAGAGAGGAGAGAGAGAGAGAGAGAGGCTGTTATGTACTCTGCAGGGGGTGCGAAACGAAGGGGGGTCTGGCTCTTTGCTGGGAATGGCCCCATCATCTCTCAGCATCCGTTGTGGTCATTACTAAAATTAGCGGACTTCATATTCGCGCTTGTTGATTGCACCGTTTGATACTGCAAATTAATTTCCGAGTCACAGATTTTTATTTTGAATAATTGTTTGTGAATATGTTTATGTGGTTGACACGTATTTGCTGGTGTTGTTGTTATGAGTATTATTAGTCAAAAAATTTTGTGATGATGTTACAGTAGGCTTTTCTCTCTTTATGTTGTGTTAAAGCTGGCATGTTATTAAATTCAGGAATTAGGTGAGAAGATAAAATGAACGATGTCTGGTACTGTCATTATTTTTATTGAAGTAAGTGGTAGTAGTTAGTTAGTTAGTTCCAGATACATCAATAGTCAAAGCATCAGTGGAAATATTTATGGTAATATTCTCAGATAATTTTCACACCATAGATGAAAATGATTCTTATTGAAATCAGAAACCTGTTTTATTGTATTTGAAGGTATGTAGGTGTGTAAGTGCTGTCGTTTTGTTAAAGTTATTGCTGGCAGGTAGTTATGAAAATTCTTTATAGGGGAAATGAGGCAAATAGTTTTATATATCACAAAATGACTCTTATATCCTTTGTATATTGTCATTAACGATGGTGATGTAACAAATAGTTAGAAATAGGGAATCTAAACATCGAAGTTGGTAAA
>NC_090725.1:282728663-282736163 GCF_036898095.1 Palaemon carinicauda
ATTATATATATATACTGTATATATATATATATATATATATATATATATATATATATATATATATATATATATTATATTTGTGTGTGTGTGTATATGTACAGTAGAAATATTTATGCAAGCACATATAGGTGCGTTCGTTTTCGTGCTTTCTCGTGGGTAATTTTGAATACAAATGATAAAATTGAGGAACATTATTCTCTCGCTCACTCTCCCGGTTTCCGCAAATTGCATTTTGCTTTCATTTTTGCATTGACATCATTAAATGAAGATCGTCACAAACAACCCTCTGCTGTACGAGTTGTTGACAGCCAAATTGGAGGCATAAACAGTGCATAAGAAATGGCCCTGAGAGGCACTCTCTTCTCCACCGTTGATGTAGGGCGTGAATATGCTTGGAAAGTCTTCCTCCTCCTCATCATATGGGAAAGGTCGGTATTCAAGGAAGGGTTTTTATTTTAATAATTTGTTTGGAAAGCGGAAGAAAGCTGCTTAATGCCGGGTCATTATTGTTGTTGTTTTGAAATGTGTTTCTAATGGATGTAATTTGGGCTAGTTTGCTTGGAGGATCCAGTCCGTGACATCTTTTGAGGTTTAGACGGATAGTATTATATGTTTTCTCTGGAAGGTAATATTTATTATGCTCTTATAGGTATAGATAGCTGTTTTTTTTTTTTTTTACTATGTTCGTATAGAAAAGCGGGTATTTTTATGTTGCTTTTCAATACAACATTTTGTTTTTAAGTTTGAATATATTAGATGAAGTGAAAATATGCTGTATTTTGCCTGCTGCCATTTTAGCAAATTCATTAATCCACAGAGAACTAAACTGAAATTACCTGTCCTGTTCATGTATTTGTACATCTCAACCGAAATAATCTCCAAGCAAAATAGTTTACTACTCAAATAATCGAAAGCAAACAAAGATCTTCTCTTTATATAATCTGAGTTAGCAATAAACGAAAGATTAAGGCGATCATCCATGAAGATCTCTGAGAACGAAGGATGAGGATGATTGCAGTATTGGGTTAAAGGATGGGAATGAGCGGTAGCAGCAGCAGTAGGAGCAGCAGCCGCTCGTGGGAACTTTCTCTCCATCTGTCTGTCACAACTTTTGCGGTAAATCGAAGGAAGACAGACTGTTCAGCTCTTTACCTCCCGTTCCTTTCCAATCGTTCCCCTCACGAAGGACTCCGATAACAGCTTCTTACAATAGAGAGAGAGAGAGAGAGAGAGAGAGAGAGAGAGAGGGAGAGAGAGAGAGAGAGATGTATACTGTATAAAGTATATTAGCAATTTATGAGTGAAATAATATTATGTCATTCTATGATATTGATTTATACAAAACGCAAGTATACTATATTTGTATATATTTTCTAAATTGATTTTTATAAATTTATACCCAATGATACCCAATGATTCTTTTTGGCTCATATACCAGTATACATCACCACTAAAACAACTGAAACCTAAGAGGTGACAACTGATTGTACTTTAAATTTGGAAGGTCACTATCAAAGATGTCACAAACGGAAAGAATGATTACTGACCACCAGATTCCTGGAAAGTCACAAATGAAGACACCTTGATACCAAATCACAAAGTTCTGTTACTAACCATACCAGTAGCTCGAAAAGTTACCAATGGAGATACCAGACCTTGGAGAAACCACCACTGACCATTCCGGAATCCTTAAACAACACACTAGAGATAACCAACAATAAAGGTCACACACAAAATATATTACAACCCATAAATTTCCCCGCCAGTCACTAGTGTTGTAAGTCACGTGGTCGTTCTTGCATCTGGCCACACAAGGTACATGCATCATGGTCATACCCCAAAGTTAGTTAACCAAGATTTTTGGTAGTCACCTCGCGCCCATGTTTGAGGCGTTGATGGCAGCCTCATTGCATGCAAGATTCCTCGAAGGTCATCGCATCTTGTGACGTCAGTGACCCAAATGCCAAGAAGCTTAATATGATTTTTAATCAGTCATTCGTTCAACAATTCATGTCGTGGATGACGAGCATGCCTCAACTTCAGTATTCCTTCTTCGAATTTTGCTTCCTTTTTGCATCAGAGTTTGGTTGTCTTAGCGTTTGTTTTTTAACAACTTGATTTCTATGAACTCGCAACAAGTCAATTCATATATCTCGGTGTATTAATGCAGATCTTGGTTTTACTTACAGTAGATCTTGTGATATAGATTGGCCTTGCATGTTATGCAAAAATAGATTTTTGGATTTCAAATGATTATTTGCCACTTCTTTTGTAAACTCGTGATTAATCCCAAAAGGTGCATATATGTGGTTCACTTTAGTGATTTGTTCTAAAGTTTTTCTTAGATTTTCTTACTATTCCCTCTAATGCTAATGCTTGGAACCTGGACCATTTCACGCAACCATAAAAATCATAAGATTGACAGTATGCAGCCCCAGTCATATACGCATAGATATAAAACTACTCGCATGATCAAATATTCAATAGTTTCTCTCCACATAGCTCACATTTGGCATACATAGATACTTTTAACAGTTTTCACACGGAGGGTACAACCCAATTAAATACGCTAACTTCTTTCACTTTATACATATTGAAATAACTAATTGTTTCATATTCACACACATACGCACGCGTTGGTATTCTTTAGTCTTATAACGCAATCATAAATCGAATCTTAACAGGATACCCCTGTGACCATCGCCCATAACATATCAGTCCCAGAGGGATACGATAAGCCTCGAGAGGTGTAGTGGAGTATCCTTATGTATTATTCATAACGTACGTTGCGTATTTGATAAACTGCTGGATGAAATATGTTCTTTTAGCTGGAATGTTTTGGGTAGATGCTGCCTCTCTCTCTCTCTCTCTCTCTCTCTCTCTCTCTCTCTCTCTCTCTCTCTCTCTCTCTCTCTCTCTCTCTCTGTGTGAAAACTCGTCTGAAGAGGAGCTTGTAAAAACGCAGGTTGCCTTATTTATTTATTTCTTGGCCTTTCCATCCAGGGGGTATTGATAAGACTGAATGAAACTCAGTCTGTCATCTTTTGGTAAAATATTGTAAGATGATACACACACACACACTGTATATATATATATATATATATATATATATATATATATATATATATATATATATATACTCATACGCATGTATATGTATATATTTATATATACACACATATACGTATGTGTGTGTATATATATATATATATATATATATATATATATATATTATATATATATATATATATATATATATATTCTATCAGGTAAAGTTGGTATGAGGCTACTTGATGCCAAACTACTCTGATCCTGAGATCTCTCCCAGCCAACTAACTATCGGCCCATCTTTTCTGAAAGGGTTTACTAGTGTTTTCTGGGGTCAGTAAAATATGTATATAAATATATATATATATATATATATATATATATATATATATATATATATATATATATATATTATATATATATATATGTGTGTGTGTGTGTGTGTGTGTGTGTGTGTATGTTTGTGTGTGTGTGTGTGTGTTTGTGTGTTGAGGTATTCAGATACGAATAGGAAATTAGGTAGAGTAATGAAATGAGAGAAAGTATTAATTCTCAACGTATTTCAGTCACTGTATGTAATCAAAACGTAATGATAAAACGTCATTTTTATCATTTGATATATTTAAATTAGATCTGTTTTACTTCCATGGCAATAAGCCTTATGGATAGTCTAGCCCAACAATTATGAATAAAGATCACCCGAGTTTAGTCCGTGCGTGATAAGAATAGTGTTTGAGAACCTCATTATTGATTAGAAGAAATTATTTTGATAGGGATTCACGTAATTCAGTGAAAGGAAACTCAAAATTCTCAAGACAAAGGTGTTTATGAACATTTTATGTGTTTTGAAGTACAAAGTTACGATCGAAAGCACGAGTGGGTTCTGGAAGATTTAACGAGAAAGGTATGATTATGATAATTCTTGAACTCCACATTCATGTAGAGTAATAATAGATTTGGTTAGTAACCAGAATCTCATAAAGTAATCTATTTAGTTCATTAATGATTTATTTTAACGAATAGAGAAACTGCATGAATCTCTCTCTCTCTCTCTCTCTCTCTCTCTCTCTCTCTCTCTCTCTCTCTCTCTCTCTCGTGAGTTCTGTAAAACAGCTTCACTGACCCGTATTGTTTCATTTACCAGATGGTGTTACAGATAAAGAAAATAAATATGTTTCTAACGTAATTGAGGGCTGTAACGCGGAAATCAATGCTTTTCTAGGTTAGGTAACGAGTGATCAACGAAATTGAGGTGGATGGGAGTTTTGCGAAAATGTTTCATGTTGGTCTTTATAGTAACAAGAAAAAAAAATCCGCTAATCGAGATAGGCTGTCTACATGGAACGTGAATATTTTTTTTTTTTTTTTTTGACTATACCAAATGATTTTTTTTATGTATGTGTATATGAGATAGGCTGTCTACATGGAACGTGTTTTTTTTTTGTGTAGACTATACCAAATGATTATTCTTATGTATGTGTATATGCTTGCATAGACATGTGTTATATATGCATACGTATGTGTATGTATATACAGTATATACATGATATAAATAGCTTGAAGTAGGTATTGCTTAGTAAGGGCCTTAATATCTAGTAGGCTAATCGAGAAAGTGAATGCAAAATAAGGGCAAATGGTGCGGTGTATATTGTGCCTTCCTGATTACCTTTCATTGGAAGGGCTCAAGTACAACTGATGCTATTAGTGTTTTATATATGTATGTTTCATGAACTATTAATTAGATGCAGGAATTTAGGAAAGACGACTGTTTCATTGATTTTTGTTTTATTCGGAGGCACTCCCTATCATGGAAAAACTGCTTAATGTAAAAGGAAATTACCTCCTCTCTCTCTCTCTCTCTCTCTCTCTCTCTCTCTCTCTCTCTCTCTCTCTCTCTCTCTCCTCTCTCTCTCTCTCTCTCTGTGTATTTGATCATGATTGTTGTATATATATATATATATATATATATATATATATATATGTGTGTATATATATATATATATATATATGTATATGTATGTATATATATATATATATATATATATATATATTATAAATGTGTGTTGTATAAGCCTTCATATTCTAATGGTTGTTCCGGACATGTTTAGCATTTGTATACCGCATGAATGTTTGGCTATAAAAAATTATTCAGATGTTTTTCTCGTATTCTATTAATTTGTTAACCATATTTGAGACTATGTAAAATGTTACTCGACCAGTACAAATATTTTAGCAAGGCTAGCCAAATAAACTGTCATACCAAGGTCCCTCAGAATTTTCACTTCATGTAATCCAAGAAATCCAGCACCGAAGTTTTTGGTGTAGATAGATATAATAATTGTAATGCCTGATATTTGAGCGAAATCAATAAACTTATTAACATCTCTTCTATCATTCTGACAACTCGAGAACCATTGTACGTTCCTAAATCGTCAATTTTTATGAGAGGAAACCTATTGTACCAACCGTGTGTCACACGATCGTACATAAATTATTTTGTATATATTATGCCTGTATCTGCGCTCATCCCTCGCACTAAAAAGAACCTGAAAATTCATGTCTCCGGTTTTCCTCTGTAACATTGTCTGTCTCTCGAACATGTTATGTCCTGTTGCCTTGAGGTTTTGTATATAAAGGAGAGTGTTCTATAATAAATTTACTCAGTTGATTGTTTCCTGCCTTTGAGTCACAACCTTTCTCTCGGCAGTCACACTATGCTAGTCTCTCTTCAAGGCTCGTCAAGGTTTGCTTGCAAAATGCTGTCACCCAGCCTCGATTAAGGAGAGCCCCAGATCTACAGGATTACATTCCTTAATGATTTCACCCAGTGGAATGTGCTTTGTGTTCGTGTGATTTATGATAAAGTTATTGTCCAACTCTGTCCTCTAATGTGGGAGAACAACGATAAACTGAACCAGATAGTATTATCAGAGGTTGTAGATAAGATAATGAAACGCTATAATAACGATTCTTTTATTCTATTTCACTTCCCATTTTGTTTCATTATTATCATTATTATTGTTACCTTTTTTTATATAATGGTGGTTTTACAAATATTATGTACGAAAAACTATGGTTTTCTTCCATCCATATATGTTATCTTGCCCCTTTTTATTATTTTCATCGTTGCTAGATTATACTTGTTTAAAATGGGAAAGTAACTATTTGTTTCTTATCCATCTTTGTTGCTAATATTCATATTCTGATACAATTTTGCGATGCAATTATTCACTTTTTTTTTTTAATGAAGATTCCATTCCTCTCTAAATCCCAGGAAAAAGAACCACGGGGGGGGGGGGGGGCGTTAGTGCCTTCATTGCAGCGTTCCTTCGGCCCTTAGCTGAGTTTCCTTCAAATCCTCCTACTTTCCCTCGTTTCTTGCTTCTTTTCTTTGATCTTGCTGTCCAACCTCTGTTAATTTAACTTTCGTCTCATATTGTAAACTCAATGGTTTATCCTTAAATGCACTTGGACCCTGAATAGCCTCACAGCCCTCAGCGACGGACTGGCTATTAAGCTCAACTTTATGATTGCAATCCAGAGAGAAAAAGAAAAACCGTTTGGCGAGTGCTTGCACCTGAAACATATTGCACGTGTGCTTGTACTTGCCTGACGGAAACTAGTGGTGTAACTGGCACTGGGAAACAAGTTAGTGGTCAGGGGTGGGGGTGGGGTGGTTTAGTAAAGAAGGGGGGGGGGGAGTGAATAGAGGAGTAATTGGTGTCGCTTGTGTCTGGAGTTTGAGCAACAGAGGGACCAGCAACAGCAGCCACAGCCACAGCGGATGTCGGATGTGTGTATGTGTGTGCGTGCGTGTTTGCTGCTGAGAGAGAGAAAGAGAGTGAGAGTGAGTCTGTGCCTTGCCGTTCTCCTACTCCGCCTGCTTCTGCCGCTGCTGCTGCTCCTACTCCAGTATTCCATTGTCGGTCTTGTGGCTCGGTCGGTGGGGGTGATGTGTTTGTGAGAGAAAGAGAGAGGCTGAGACAGTGAGGGAGGGCGCGCGTGTGAGAGATGGACAGAAATGAGTCTTGTGCCGTCGGTGCAGTGCGTCTCGATAATTGAAAGAAATTCTCTAATGATATAACATTGTTGACAGCGCCTATTAATTGACAGAATTGCTTTGTGTATTTTGTTTTCTTATCATACCACGATCTACTTCATTGAAAGTTTCTTCTTAGGCACAAGGGCTTGTCTTTGTCGTAGTGATTTGAATGATTGACTGGAGCTCTTTATGTCTGTGCCGTGACTTGTATTTTGTCTGTTGTTCTATCTTCTCTTTTAACTGTTTATATTATATGATGATTTTGATGGGAGAATGATTGATTGTACAGTATGTCAAGAGATTCGATCCTTATAGAGCAATTAGCGCTTGTTTAGCTCAGTAAGATTCAAGGATCACAATATCAAAAAGTTATTAATGTCGAAGTATCTAGTGTTTGATGAACCTTTATA
>NC_090725.1:282741163-282753663 GCF_036898095.1 Palaemon carinicauda
TGTCATTGTTATCTAATATTTTATGAACGAGGATCAACTCGTCGAGGCCCTCCCGTTTTTATGGCATTATACAAGTGTTTTATCTCTCTCTCTCTCTCTCTCTCAACTGTGATCCGCAACGGTCGGTTACCAAGTAGGTACCTAATGTGCTGCTCAGGTGAACAAGAGCATTCTCAATGTTTAGTAACACGCCCCTCTGTTCCTCCTCGTCCGGTATGGACTCGAACTCAGTACCATAGCCATGCGCTACAGAAAGCAGCACGGGAGAGAGAGAGAGAGAGAGAGAGAGAGAGAGAGAGAGAGAGAGAGAGAGAGAGAGTTCAAATATGCATAATACCTTTTTTTCACGAGCGCTTTTCGCGCCCATCTCGCAGGCCTCCAGCACTTTATAGCATCGAGACGACCCCTTTGGAATGGGACGAGGGAAGGTCGGTGTCAAAAAAACCCACTTGCATGTGACGCGGCTCTTTTGGAGTGTGTAGGGTTGGGGAGAAAGGGGGAGGACCTTGCAGGGTAGGTTAGGTGGTATGGAGACAATAACGGGAAAAATGACACAATGAGATGAGATGATAGGGAGTAAAAGGAAGGGCGGAGGTCTCTCTCTCTCTCTCTCTCTCTCTCTCTCTCTCTCTTGATGGTTTTCGTTTGGTACAGATATGTCCTGAGAAACTCTAGTGTGAATAAATGAATGGTTTCATCTGCGTTACTCCTCGTGGTGTGTATATAATTTCGTTGACACATAAAAGATGAATTTTTTTTTTTAAGATGTGAAATAAAAAGAGGACATGAGTACCCTTTCCTGACAATGTAGACCAAAGCTAGGTCGTACACACATTTTGTTCCCATCTGTATTTACTTGTTTACCATGTTTCCTTGTTTGCACGTGTTGTTAACAAGCAGTCTTAGCAAGTGCTTGAAATCGTTTGACAATAGTAAGGAGCAAATGGTCTTTGAATCAATTTGGCGTGACTCCTCCCACACCTTGTTAAGCACCGCCTATCCTGTCCCCAAGGCACCATCCTCATGTCACCTTCCCCTCTCTCCCCTTCCAGTCCTCCTTCCCCTCTCTTCCCCTTCCAGTCCTCCTTCCACTCTCTTCCCCTCCCCCTCTTCCTTTCCCCCTCCTTCCCCTCTTCCTTTCCCCCTCCTTCCCCCTCCCCTCCTTCTTCCCCTCAACAACAGACATTCCACTGTCGCCTGTCCTCTCAGTCTTCCTTCGCTAATTTCAACCTTATCTTTTACATAAATATAAGAAAAGGAAAGAAGAAAGATGCCACTCAATCAGAATGGTAACTCGAGTTCATAATTGCATAACTACGCTCTGCTGGACAAACTCGTTAACATTTTTTGTAGCGACGTCGGCTTGTTCTTAGAGGAGACGTGTCTATCGCTGTGAAGCTTCTGTATGGATTTTTGGATCCATGGTTTTTTTTTTATTCTCATTTTTTATATATCTAAAGAATACTTTTCTGTTGCCATAGAATTTTGACAACGATATCTGGTAGTTAATTAAAATTAATCTTTTGCGTATGATCTTAAATATATTCTTACTAGTATAAGCTACAGGTAGCCGACATTGTCATCATATGCTGTAAAATGTAAAGTATTTATTTTGAAAATTCATTTAAATTATTCTAAAAGATCATTTGTTTTGCGCTGCATTTGATCGTAAGATGGAATATAAATTTTTCCTCGTTCACTCTCATGTCTAAATTGTTCATTCTACATTTGTTTGATGAAAATGAGGAGGATACTCGTTGCAGTTATTAACTGCTTTTGAAAAAAGAAAAAAAAAAGAAAAAAAAGGGCATTTTCCTATTTTTTTTTTTAGTGAAGGCGATCACAAGGTCTTTTATTGAATAATCCTGGCTATTAATGGTCGTCATTTATATTTTCTATTATCCGTAGCTGCTCAGTATAAAGTCGGATCATTTCAAATACTGCGAAGTTCTCGTCCACGTAGGTGTCCATCATTTCCTTGTTCTGACCCTGACGGGTATAGTTCACACAGGGCCTTCTCACGGATCTGTTCCTGTGCAGACCCTCCCTCCCCCTCTCTCTCTCTCTCTCTCTCTCTCTCTCTCTCTCTCTCTCTCTCTCTCTCTCTCTCTCTCTCTCTCTCTCTCTCTCTTACAGACACGCTAGCGAGCTCATGCTTTGTGGTGCCTCGGCTTCTCTCTCTAATTTGGCTTTAAAGCAATGATAGAAATACACGAATTTGGAATATACCTTTGATACCTATCGTCTCACTGGGAGATTTTTTTTTTTTTTTTACGTGGAGTTTGTTCTTTTTACTTAAAAATGGAATAAAAATCTGTCGGCTTATTCGTGTAACCTTGTAAAGACCTTCAGTTCCGTTTGATTTTGTACCGGGCCAGTATTATGCAGTCAGAAAACGCAAGTGAGTGCGTGCGTGCGTGCATCTCTGGTATTCTGGCCGTTAGAGAATTGACGTTTTGCGATCTGATTTATCATTTTTTTCCTGGCACACGTTGAAAGAGAATTTGGAAATGTTTTAGTTTATGAAATGATTGTAGACGATATGGGATTTTTAAACATCCAGGGATATATATTTTTGTTTTTCAGTAGCATTTGATGCTTGTACGAAGTGCTATTCCAGTTTTGCTCTGGAATTTGGTTGCGAATGAATTTTAAAGTTAACTGGATATTTTTTTATTTTTTTTTTATTTTGTTGATTGTAATTCTTTTGGCCATCGCTCATTTAGATATGTTTGTATATAGATTCTAGAATAGGAAACAATTCTGTATTTTATAACAAACTATTGACCTTACATTTAGCTACTACTACTACTACTACTACTACTACTACTACTCTCTCTCTCTCTCTCTCTCTCTCTCTCTCTCTCTCTCTCTCTCTCTCTCTCTCTCTCTCTCTCTCTCTCATTTCGTAAAAGGGCGGGGGCGGGGGGTTCCAGTGCTATGGCCTCTCCGTGTGTTCGATATTATTAAGTTCAATTTCGTCCCCTTTTATTAAGGTTTATTGGCCGGCTATTGGTTGACTGGATCCGATAATAGTCGTTGTTATTGGGATTGCACGCAGTGCCCTGAAAATAAATTCATTTTCAAGATTGGAGGTGTACGTGTATGGTTTGTTTGTATATTAATTTATTCATATTGTATTATTCTGTTTTTTTCCATTCTTTAGATGTATCATGCGCGTATGTTTTCTATTTTGTAAACTTTTTTTTATTGATTTTTTAAATTTTATATTGATGTTACATTTATATTATCTGTTTGATAAAGTGATTTCTGGCCCTGTTTCAAGGGTAAATTTAGTCCTTAATTTTAATTTTATAGATTTAGTCTTTTTCGTTTTAGTTTTATGTCAGTTTTGGGTCGTTTTTTTTTCTCATTTACAAATAAGAGAATATTAAGGTTATGTAGCCTACTTTATTAAGTTGTTCTTTTTTAGATTTCTTTCAATTTCACCTGTTAGTTCATCTTATTATACATTTCAAACGATTTCATTTGTCATCCACATACTGACGGTGAATATCTTCGGAAGCTGGCTCAATTTTCTTGTTTTTTTTTATATCAGAAGCAGCAGACGTAAGAAGTCTCTCTCTCTCTCTCTCTCTCTCTCTCTCTCTCTCTCTCTCTCTCTCTCTCTCTCTCTCTCTCTCTCTCTCCCGAAACCCTACTATTTTCTTCACTGATTTTGCGACGTCAAAGATGTTTTTTGTCAAGCGAAAAAAACTGAGAGAGAAAAAAAGGGGAGGTTAGGGACAGGAAACGTCTTACATGACATCTGTGACAGTTAAATTTGTGGAAATGTTAGAAATAGAAAGGCGGAGTCAGCTGGATTAATCTGGGTATGATTTTAACCTATTTTGTTTTTCTTGTATTTTTACAGAGCGAGGGTCCCTCATTTGTGGGGATTGTCCATTGCTTTGTGGGCCATTCCGTATTCGTTCTAAATATAGATGGTTGATTTAAATAGCATTATCGTCGTTGTTGCTTTTGTGAGTTTATACTTTAAGACTTAACTTGTCGTTGCTACCGTCTACATATTAAAAGCAGCACTGTTAATTTTGAGAGAGAGAGAGAGAGAGAGAGAGAGAGAGAGAGAGAGAGAGAGAGAGAGAGAGAGAGAGAGAGAGAGAGAGAGAGAGAATATTTTAATTGGAATATTCTAGTGTTTAAAAATGGCTCTTAGCTCATAACAGATGAAATATATACGTAAGAGTGAGTAGTATAAGATTAAAACTGACACTTTTCTACGACACATACTGGATTGTATCGAATAAGAACTAGTTCATACGTAAATCATACATTCTTAGTGATGTTCTTAGAAATCAAGCAAAACTGAGCAGAAAGTGGGATGTGAATTAAAGTCCACAGCTAACATAACTTTTGTATGAGTGCCTAGTCACTTTATCACCGGGGGAGTGACTCATGTCAAGGCGATGACGCGGCTGGGTGATCTTCCATGTTTGCATTTTAACATTCAAGTCGTGACGGTCACATGCTCTCATTTCTAGAGGCGTGAATAAGGTGTACTTTGGAGTGTGATGGGCCAAGTGCTTCCAGGGGAATCGTAGTTGGACTTTGTGTCGGTTGATAGCTTTCAGATGATCTTTTGTGTACGGGTGTGATTGATTAAGAGCTTTTAGAGGGATCAATTTTGTAGGGCTGGATTAACCAAGAGCTTTCAGAGGTTTCGTAGGAGATTCGTCGTTTGAAATATCCAAAGGGGCTGCACTGTAGGAATGTAATTAGGTAAAAGTTTTTGTGATTGATTTTTTTTTTTTATTATTATTGATTTTGCTATTTATTAGCTCTGTTATTCTTATTCCATGATATATGTTATTGTAGCCTCTTTCTCTCCGGTTTAAATCACTTTGGAATATCTCTGTATATTTTTATTTTATGAAAGATGAGTCCTCCGTAATGTTTATTATCTCATAATATATGCCTGGCCACAGATCGCGTATTTTAGCTACGCTCTAAGGTTCTTTTGAAAGTGTCTCTGCTGTCACTTTTATAATAGTTTTTGAATTTGATGACACATGTTCATACATCTGCCTGCTTTTGATTAAAAGATGGCGAATATTCCAAACCATTATAACTCTAGTTAGAGTTGCGAATATGTTATTACAATACACTTTTTACAAACAACACAAGTTTGAACGTTAACGTTGTAAAAGCGATCTTGTCATCATTATTAGCCTCTTGTTTTACGTGATTACAGGCGCACTTCCCATATTTGACAGTGTGGCACATATTTAAAACGTGGATTTTCTATCTACTATTTATTATTTCTTAGATCGAAATGAATTTATCTTTAATCCGTAGAGAATCTTTACGGGCTAAGGAAGTGTATGAATTTTAGGCTTAGTATAGAATTCCATTCTTCAGTCATATGAAATTAGTCCCCCACGTAGTTTGACTCACCCTACTAAGGGAAAATGCACGTTCATTTATCTATGATATGGGTTTAAGGCTTATTGTGATAGGCGTATTCTATAAGTATAAGGAAATCTAAGAGCTGGAAGATCATTGCCGCAGTTAGTAACACACACAGCAGTTAAACAGGTGCATATATTTACTTGTGTATATATATACATATATATATATATATATATATATATATATATATATATATATATGATATATATATATATATAATATATATATATATATATATATATATATATATATATATATATATTCTTAGGAACATGATAAATTGAAAGCCTGCCTAAATAAGTTAGTGATGTAGCATCGGGCACTAATTAAGGAGAGAAAGACTATCAGATAATTTTAAGGGTTAATTATTTTGTGTGTGTGTGAGAGAGAGAGAGAGAGAGAGAGAGAGAGAGAGAGAGAGAGAGAGAGAGAGAGAGAGAGAGAGAGAGAGAGAGAATATCTGGTTTCTCATATCAGTTAACAAATGCCATTTCTTATCAATATATGCATTCAAATTCGTGATAACTTAACGATTTGAAGATAGTGATTTTGTTATGTTGCGATTGGAAGCTAATGTTGATAATTCAGTGTTCTAGATTGGCGAAACCTTTTCATTGTCTTTTTCATATAATGCGAAGAATATATATATATATATATATATATATATATATATATATATATATATATATGAATGCAGAAATATTTGTTTCCAGGTTTTGTGATGTGTATATATATATATATATATATATATATATATGCATATATATATATATATATATATATATATATATATATATATAATGTCTACGTATATACGCACATAAATTTCTACCTCGCTGAAATCAAACCCTAGTCTCTTCAAATATTATGTTAATTTACATAATTGATGTGTGCATGTATATATATATATATATATATATATATATATATATATATATATATATATATATATATATATATATATATATATATTAATGTGTGTGTGCTTGTGTGTTGATATTGCTAGTAAACTCCAATACCTTACGAATATGAAGTGGATATCTATCTGAATCACACATTCTGGATGCATAGTTAATTGGTATTAATATAGTTAAAACTGGGTTATTAAGTTTGTGGCTTGATTTTTTCTTGACCAAGATTGTGCAGATATTAATCCCCGGAGATGAAATGGTTCGTGGAAGATCTTATGAGAGGAATTAATTTTTATTTTCAATGTAATTGGCCTTGCAGATTAATATCGGTTCTGTTGCATCTTTGAGCCAGAGTAATATCACAGCCCCACGGAAACCCAAAAATCAAATTAGGTCATATTTGGTAGCAAACAAGGACGTTCCAAATTGGGGATAAGAACCTGGGGTGGAATCATAAGGCTTCGCACGATTCTGGGTCCTTCTGTTACTCGACGATAATATAGATATAGATAGAATTGTTTCATGTTGCAATACTTTTTTTTAATGATTTAGTTTTCTTAATTGGTTAGCTTTTTATGAATTTTTTTGCGTTTTTGTTGATACATCTGATTATTATAAGTTTTTCGCCTATTTTTTTAGTATGTATTTGCAAAGTACATATATATATATATATATATATATATATATATATATATATATATATATATATATACATACACATATATATATATATATGTGTGTGTGTGTGTGTGTGTGTGTGTGTATGTGTACATATATGGATGTAGTTGTAAGTGATTTAACGAGATACATTCCGAGGACATTGATTATATTGTTTGCAATGTTTTAACATTTATTTTATGATTTATAATTTATTGTGTTCATTTTTATTTCAGTTCTAAAAATATGTGGGCCAATAAAACGAGAAACGATATGAACAGTGACTAAAGTAGGGCCTCCTTGGAGGTGGATTTTAGGAAATTTTCTGTTTTAAAATAAGTCTGTTGTAGGAAAGACTTTTGGTTCCAGCCTCTATCCCTCCCTCCAAGGGCAAGGGTTTACACGAGGATGGACCTCGTGCTTGAAGGTGGAGCATATTCTGTGCTGATAATTGCTCTCAGAGCCAACCCTTCTAGGCTTGGGTTCTGTGACGTCCTATTGAGTTATTTAAGTAATTGATTGATTACCAACTTTATAGAAAATCCTTTTTTTTTCTTTTTAGTTAGTTGTGCTTCTTCGACTTATCAAATTGACTTTTTCTCAGGTTTTATTTGCATTTGCTTTTCATATTTTGCCTTTTAATTTGCATTATTGTCTCTTGTTCTTTTTTGTGCATGTTGGTTTAGTCTTTACCTTTTTTTCCTGGAAGATTTTTTCTATATGGGTTTTTTGAACAAGTCTTTTATGCCAGCTATCACCTTTATTAAAAGAAGTTAACTCCTTTGTAACACGAGATCAATATGTCAGGTTGTATAATAAAAAAGAGATGAAAGGAGTCATACGATAGCTCAAGGTCTTTTTTTAGCAGGATTTTTATTTAATTTTTTTCTTTTATTGATCTTTTGTCTTCCCTCCCACCTTTTCCTCCAGTTTTCAGTGAAATTGGATATAGAAAAGGCTCCGGAGTGGATTGTATATTAGCCAGATCTTGTTCGTTAGCAAATGATAAGTGTCAAAATATACAGCAGATTAATTACCCGATGAGTTTGGATTTTTTCCCATCATCAGGTATATTCGTCGTGTCTGGTGTTCTGTCTGGTCCTAGCTCTCATTCTAGGACAGTTGAGAACTAGGATATTTTGTCTCATATATCGTAAAGTATATAAAAGCTTCTACTTTTTAATTATCTTCTCTTTTGCGTAGGATGTTAAAACCTAAGCGAAGACCTTGAATCTAGTAAAGGTGATACATTGATGACGTTTCATAAATTTCTTCTGTTGGGTTAAGCTTTTAAAGCTTTCGAATTTCTATTCAGATTATTTTTAATCATTAACTCAGGTTTAGGGACTTTTCGGGGAAAACTCTTATTTGTTGAATAGTTTGAAGCTTTGATTTTCCTCTTTGCTCTTTGGTCCTTCCTCTTTGTGTTAGATTAAATTCGAGATTCTTAGAAGGATTTTTCTATCCTATGGAAGATTTCCATGTTAGAAGGATATCAGTTAGCTATCGTTTTGTTATAGACATAAAAAATGGCATGAATGTTCATCTCGTTAATAAATCCTACAAACTCATTCCAAGCGATTGTGAATAAAGATAAATAGAAAATGACTGGTGTGGCCGTTTCTTGTGGAAATGTCTCGCAATGTAGTGAGTAACAGGATATAAAATTTATGAAGATATACCAAGTATAAAAGTGGTAACTTTGGAAATAGAAAATTAAATCCAGTGATATTCAGAAAATTAAAACGGCGGTCGTTTTAAAAATACGTATTTTGGAAATATCTGTGTATTCTGTTGACTCAAGATCTCTATTGGAAACAAGATATTAAAAAGAAAGTGGGAAAAATCTATTCTTATTACTAAAGGAAGTTGCCTGAAGTTTGGGCCACCCATTGGAATGGCCCTACACTTCGCCATGGGGGAGGAAGTCAGTAACTTTCCGGTCATCGTCCGCAGGAGGAGGCTGTACTCTGCAGGGGTAAGTTGTTTTATGCTTCAGCCTCTGGTGTAAGCCATTGAAAGTTAAAAATAGAGGTTCGAGTGTCATTTAAAATTTCAACATTAAAAATAATTGTACATTTTTTTTCCTTTCTTGATTTGTTGCGCTATTTTAATAATCCCTTGTTCATATTGTACTAAGCTTAAGTTCATTATGCCTACAGAACAAGCATTATACGAAATAAAATGTCTATGAGTGCCTATTAAAAAACCTAGATAAGTAGGCGGTTTACAGATGAAAACTGAGAAATAGCAACAGTTAACTCTTAACAAGTTTCTTATTAATTTTCATTGCATGTTTCATGCCAAGATTTATCGCGCCTCGAAAGACCTCACGTATCTCTCTCTCTTTACGTAAGGAGGAATAAATATTTCATTGCAGTTGATTTAGATAGTTGTTCAGACTAATAGCTATTTTAGTGCTTGTAAACAAGGCTTAGATCTCTCTTGTAAACCAGTCACTGGAATGAGGTTAAACATGGGAAGAGAAACATGGAATACATCGTTACATGAATCTGTTTCCAGAGATGTGTCCCTGGAATAGATTTTATATCTTCCAATAAATTTGCAACACGCGATACCATTTGCGTGAAGGATTCTGTTCATGTTAAGGACATTTCTAAACGTGGTCGATAAGTTGAAATACTAGGTTATATTAGGTACTGATAAATTAGAACTGTCGAAATCTGATGTGCTTACGGACGCAGTACACATCACTTGAGTATTATGGATGTGGCCATTCAAATATATTATCGATTTCATTCTCTAAGTCTACACAATTCTCAAGGCTGTGTACTGTGCCGGGGTAGTGTGTGTGTGTTTATATATATATATATATATATATATATATATATATATATATATATATATATATTATATATATATAATGTGTGTGTGTGCGTGTGTGTAATTTTATGAGGTATGGTTTTTTTTTTTTTTTTTTTTTTTTTTTTTTTTTTTTTTTTTTTGAGTGAAGTTAATTAAGACATTATTTTGTTGACTTGCAATCCTCAGTTTGTTGACGAGAAGATGCTTTGTTGCTAAGGTCTACTTCCAGATTTTTTTAGATTATATTTTATAATTTTCCTAAGTATACATTAGCTTAACATTTCTATTTTTCATTGTTCTTTTCGGTTTATATAGCATTTTACCCCCCCCCCACTCTCTCTCTTTCTCTCTCTTTACACTACAGAGGCATAAACAGACCCCTGCAGTGCGTAGAATGAAGACCGTAAATAAACACATAACATCCGGAGATTATCTTCCGCTAAACTCATCCTGTTGTCTCTTTCTCTTTGCAGGTATGTTGGTCTAGGGGCTAAAACGGGCTGAACGGGGTAATGTCTTCTGCTACAACCAGCAGTATTCGTAAGTCTCAGATACTACATTTGGGCGTAGAAGACATACGGCGAAATTGCAATGTTGTCTCCTCCCCAGATCTTGTTTTGATTTAGTTATCCCGAAGCTCTAGTTGGATTAGTGATGTCTTCCCCGTGCATCCCACTTTTTCTTTATGGTACATAAATTTTAGATTTGGTTTTATGTGAATGAGGGTCGGACTTTGTTGAGTATGGATAATGAAGCCGATGGAAACCCAAGATAATTGCCTTAAGATGACTATTTAGGAAAACCTTAGGGAATGGATTTATTATCTGAGTTTATATATCGTAATCTTTTATATTCATTAGAATTATTCCTTATTAGCTATTAATTAATTATAACATAGATATCAAATCTATCCTTGATATAGTGGCATCGAGTCATCTCGGCTCATACCTTAACTGTATCATCCAACGACCACATTATTATTATTGTTATTATTATTATTATTATTATTATTATTATTATTATTATTATTAGCTAAGCTACAACTCTTGTTTGAAAAACAGGATGTCATAAGCCCAAGGGTTCCAACAAGGAAAAACAGCCCATTGAGGAAAGGAAATAAGTAAACTACAAGAGAAGTTATAAACAATTTGAATACACCACTTTAAGAACAATAACAACATTGAAATTGATCTTTCGTATATAAACTATAAAATAGGCTTGTGTCAGCCTCACCAACATAAAAACATTCGCTTCAAGTTTGAACTTTTGAAGTGCCACCGATTATTATTATTATTATTATTATTATTATTGTTGTTGTTGTTGTTGTTTTTATTATTATTACAAGCTAAGGTATAACCATAGTTGGAAAATCAAGATACTATAAGCCGAAGGGCTCCAACAAGGAAAAATAGCTCAGTGAGGAAAGGAAACAAGGAAATAAACTACAAGAAAGTTAAGGTTAGAATATTTTAAGAACAGTAGCAAAATTAGATTAGATCTTTCATATATAAACTGTAAATACTTGAAAGAAAACAAGAGGAAGAAAAATAAGATAGTACAGCGTGTCCGAGTATACCCTCAAGCAAAAGAACTTTAATCCAAGAGAGTAGAAAGCCATGGTACAGAGGCTATGGCACTACCCAAGACTAGAGAACAATGGTTTCATTTTGGAATGTCCTTCTCACTGAGGAGCTGCTTACCATAGCTAAAGAGTCTCTTCTACCCTTACCAAGAGGAAAGTAGCCACTGAACTATTACAGTGCAGTAGTTAACCCCTTGAGTGAAGAAGAATTGTTTGGTGATATCAGTGGTGTCAGGTATATGAGGACAGGAGAATTTAGAAAGAATAGGCCAGACTATTCAGTGTATGTCTAGGCAAAAGCAAAATGAGCCGTAACCAGAGAGAGTGGCCCAATGTAGTACCGTCTGGACAGCCAAAGGACCCAATAACTCTCTAGCAGTAGTATCATTTATAATTTCACTGCATTCATGACGAGATGGAAAAATAATCGCTCATCTTATTCTCTTTTTCTTTAAGCAATTTTTCTTCCGAGCTTCGGTTACACAAATAAATTCAAAGACATATAAGGCACTTTTCAAGACTATAGTTCTTTGCATCTGCTGTAGGCATGCATTGTCCGCAGCCTCGCGGTCGCCTTTGTTGGTTGCAAAGGAATGGTCTCTTATATCGGATGCTAAAAGTCTGACAAAAGATACCCTGAGACATGAGAGCATTGCCAGCCGTTGTGTGAAGTTATGAGGGACATATCAAGGAAATCATTCAAGGTAAATTGCGCAAAGAAAGCGAAAGAGAAGCCATTTTTTTCGCTCGGTATGTATTGTCTCTTACGTCACATTCGATGGCAGTCCGTAGTGATGATAACGTAAATGCTTTCGGTTGTGAATGGGAAATAACGGTGATGTATGAATGAAGTCTCTCTCTCTCTCTCTCTCTCTCTCTCTCTCTCTCTCTCTCTCTCTCTCTCATTGTTGAAGAATTTTCAGGGAGATTGTATGAAGATTTTGGGTTCTCTGTTTATTTTGAGTTATGTAAAACTGGTGTGTGTGTGTATATATATATATATATATATATATATATATATATGTATATATATATATATATATATATATATATATATATATATATATGATATTTATATGTTAAGTTTTTTAAGG
>NC_090725.1:282758663-282766163 GCF_036898095.1 Palaemon carinicauda
ACCCTGAACCATAGAGAAGTGACTCGGAAAAGAGCACCATTTTAAATGCCACACCCCGAACATTGTAGGTAAATGGCAAAGCGACACGCCTCGATACCTTGGCTCCCACCCCCGGGATCGGACAGAGCGGAGTGCAGAATTAAGATACATACCCAGTTTGCTCAATGCGAGAGAGTAATTGAATTTGGATCAGATTTGATCTCTCTCTCTCTCTCTCTCTCTCTCTCTCTCTCTCTCTCTCTCTCTCTCTCTCTCTCTCTCTCTCTCTCTCAGGTACATTATTCACAATCAGTTTCTTGGTGAACACAGTTTTTGAAGTACAATGAATTTTCCTTTTCCTTTTTTTTTATTTTCATAGATTTTTGTGCTATGTAATTTAATTGAAAAGAACTTTATATATTTTCGTATTATCATGGAATTTATATAGATAGTGTGAGCTATTGTTGACTGTCGGCCCATTTGGAATTAGTTATTAAGGTATTTTCTTTTGGCTGTCTCCTATGTTCATTATGACTGCTTTGTTATCTGATGTCTTTTTTCTTAATTTGTTTATTTGATTTTCCAGTTCCCTATTGTGCAAGCTGCTTTTGATATTGTTGCTCTTTATTACTAATATATTGATAAAGCATTAAATTATTTTCCATTTCTTATTTACAAAAAGATTTGTTCCGAGTGTATCTCCTTCTCTCTCCATATATATATATACTGTATATATATATATATATATATATATATATATATATATATATATATATATATGTGTGTGTGTGTGTATGTATATATATATGTATATATATATATGTATGTATATGTATATATGTGCATATATACAGTATCTATGTATGTATATGTATATATATAAAAATATATATATTTATATATATATATGTATATACATATATATATATATATATATATATATATATATATATATATATATATATATAATGGGGTTGTGTTTGTGTGGACGTTTGTGCTCGTTAATTGAAATTATTTTGATATAAGTTGTCAAATTTTATCATTATCTTAATTCGGTATATTGAGTAAATTGGAAACAAACTTCAATATACCCATTGCGTAGCCGAAATATTTTATATCATATCGCGTGTTAAGAAAACTGAAGATATATGTAGGTTTCGATGATTATGAGTTGAAAAGCAAACCAGACTGTCATTGAAGAACCCGGTGGCGTTGGGGGTGAAATTGAGTTGGATGGTATGTATAGGTGCCTTGTGGTGGGGCTGGGGTGGGGGTCGGGGGGGAGCGACTGGGGTGTCCGAGAAAGTTCTTAGCAGATGGGAGACCATGATTATATCCTCTCGTTAATGTGTATCATCAGAGCAACGCCATGATGGCTGTTACAATGACGTGTTTTACGCTAATTATATTCTCGTAGGGATTGTTTATTATCAAGTTAGTCTGTCAGCTGATTGCACTTTTATTTTTTTCTGTAACATTTGACGTTTTTTTGGAAATACTCGTTTTATTCAATTATTTTCGTTTGTAATGGAATCATAGGATATCTGGGCATTTAGCATATGTAACAAGTTCAGTGTTATTGTAACATCGTGTTAGTATTAGTATGTTGTTTTGCAAACCGAGAATCGAGTATTTTAGTCTTTGTGTTCTTTGTTTTATCGTGATCAACCGAATCCCTGGCCTGAATAGCATTGTTGGTAAAGAAGATCAGATAATAACGTGTAGGATATTTAGATTTCTAGAGTTGTGTTATCAATTATAATCACTTCAATTCAGATAATTGTTCAAAGACCCATGTATTACACACACACACACACACACACACACACATATATATATATATATATATATATATATATATATATATATATATATATATATATATATATACTCACACAGGGAGTGCCACCAGAAAATGACAATAGACAAATTCATTAGTAAGTGCTCCTTATTTGATCGCACATCTTCGATATACAAATAAGCAGAATAGTTTTGAAAATTGTTCTGCGGGAAAATAAAATACCGCAAAAGAAAACAGAAGTTTAATTAACGAGGGGTAATTAGAGTTAGAAAAGAAAAGTTAGTCTGCTTCAAAGTTACACCCACATACCTGACATTAGCATTCAAGAACGTTCAATCACAAAGAATCTCATGTACAAAGCTTACGTTCCGTACATCCAAATAACAAATTTATAAAAGGAATATCAAAGAAGCGTAAAGTTCAAAAAGTCTAGGGATTCAGTTTAAGAATAGTAACATTGTTTGACTTGACGAAACATGATACAGATATATATACATATATATATATATATATATATATATATATATATATATATATATATATATCCTTCAACAGCGTCGTTGCACTAAATCATGGATGTTGCTTCACTCCAATTTATGGAATTAGCACAACCTTTGGAGGCATATGGTTACCTGTTTTATATACACAATTGATCCAATTTATGCATTTAAATAGTTGTCGTGAGAAAGGGATGCGATTTTATGAAAGACGTAGTAAGGGAGTGTTACGGTAACGTCGCATATCTGTCGTGTAAATAGATTCTGCAACAGTTTTTGCGATAAGGGCATCCGGCTGGGAAGTGAGTTTATGCTTGCTAAATCTATGCTCGGATAAGACAGTGATTAGCCTTGGGGCCAGATGTTTACTTTGGTTTATTTTGAATTACTATTTTCTGGTCGTGAGTTTGTTGTCGTGCATTTGATTTTTGTGCTGCTTTCGTGCACACAAACTACCATTTGTAATACCAGGTATCATTTGCATGAGTCTGTTATTAGCTAGAGTAAGTTAAACATTTGGTATTACTTTTTATACAATTTTGCCCTTCATGAAAACTAATTTTTATTTAGTAGGCTATTCAATATTATCTCTAAAACACAATGTTGATTGAAAATTTTCATTACAGACACAGCGGTGAAAACTTAACCTAGCTTTGGTATAATTCTAACATGTTGATATCACTTTACCAAATCACGAGTTTCGTTGCTGTGTTTTATACCATTATTAGATAGTTTACTCCCTCCCACATTTCCTCGCTATTCTCCATATATAGGTGTTCCATGATGTGTTTATTGACTTTTTTTTTTTTATCCTTTAAGTTATTTAGAACACACGAAGCCTTTCAACGCAGCAATTCTTGTCTCCAAATTCGATATTTCCAGAACGGCGCCCACGATAAGATCGACCGTGATCGCCAACTCACAGATGGTCTTGGAAGACTTCAAGGCAACAGCCATATCGTCCCACGTCTGTCTGTTTGTCTGTGTCTGTCTGTCGAGTCTCCTTTTACTTCTCTTACATGGCTCAGGTAGATGTTCGAATGTCGCGTTCTGCCTTTATTTAGACTTCCAAACTCATCTGACCGGCCATGAGTCATGGAACCGCCTCCTTTGCTGAGAGAGAGAGAGAGAGAGAGAGAGAGAGAGAGAGAGAGAGAGAGAGAGAGAGAGAGAGAGAGAGAGAGTGATTTATTTTTCTCTCATTTAGACCTGTTTACTGTCAAACGGGCTAGGCTTGCCAGGTGTTTATACATATGCACACACACACACATATATATATGTATATATATATATATATATATATATATATATATATATATATATATATATATATATATATATATATATATACAGTATATATGCGTACGTGTGCATCTATATGCATATACTGTATATATATATATATATATATATATATATATATATATATATATATATATATATATATATATATATATATATATATATAGGATGTGTGCATTTTGTTTTATGAATAAGGAACTTCGTCACTGTTAGTGGTAAAATAAATGTTTTAATTTTTTTATTGTTGATGATGGTGGTGCATTGTCATTACTACAACTACTTTGATTGTTGTTTTCATGAATGTTGTTATTTTTTCCTTTGACTGGCCAGACAGTACTACATTGGGCCCTCTCTCTGATTACGGGTCAGTTTTTTTTCTTTGCCAACACATACACCGAATAGTCTGGCTATTCTTTACACATTTTCCTTTGTTTTCATACACCTGACAACATTGAGATTACCAAACAATTCTTCACTGAATGGGTTAACTATTGCACTGTAATTGTTCAATGGCTACTTTCCTCTTGGCAAGGGTAGAAAAGACTTTAGCTATTGTAAGCAGCTCTTCTAGAAGGACACTCCAAAATCAAACCACTATTCTCTAGTCTTGGGTAGTACAATAGCCTCTGTATCTTGGTATTCCACAATCTTGGGGTAGAGTTCTCTTGCTTAAGGGTGCATTAGGGCACATTATTCTATCTTATTTCTCTTCCCCTTGTTTTTTAAGTTTTCATAGTTTAGATATGAAAAATCTATTTTAGTGCTACTATTGATATGATATTTTATTTTAATGGTTCATTACTTCTCATGTAGTTTATTTATTTCCCCATTTCCTTTACACACTGGACTATTTTTCCCTGTTGGAGCCCTGGGTGTATAGTATCTTGCTTTTCCAACTAGGGTTGTAGCTTGGTAATACGAAAGTTTTTCGACTAGGTTTGATGTGAAAATAAGAATTGTTTTGAGATATTCTTAAGATATAACATTTGATAGATTCTTTATTTACCATTACTTAACTAGGTCTATGGAGTTATTTTGTTACCCATAGCATATTCGTCTGCGTCAGGGAACAGCAGGTGAAGTTATTTTTTCCATGCTCTCAATCATCTTTAAAAAGCTTATGAAGAATAACTTACCATATTTGGAGATTGGATTCCCTATTGCAATACCTTTCTGATTCAATTCCTATCCCCCAATCTGTACTTTGACCTTTTTATGAAAGTCAAGGTTTTACAGTAAAACTTCTATTTCTTTTTTCGTTTTTTTCAGTTTAACTGCCCTCTTTTCTTATGACAAAACTTTTTGAACCAAAGGAGACAATGAAATATCCATTATTTATTGATTAGACTATTAGAACTTGTATCTCTTTAGCGAGAGACGCCATGTATCACCTGTTATTTCAGCATTGTAGAAAAGGTTTCGGACACTGTAAACCTACGACTCGGCGAAAGGTCCCTTGTCCTAAACGTTACGTTACTGGTTCTTTTAAAATCTTTTATAATTAATTGTTATCAGCAACTGGGTAAACCCTATTGTAAAATTCTGCACATTACCTTTCTGCTCACAAAATAACAAAATCCCTAATCGAACGAAAGATATAGTCTTCTTGACGATAGGTAGAAATGATAATGATGAAAATAATAAAGACTATTCTTGTTATTATTCCGAAAGATAGGGAAGCCCTGCGTGCTACTGATAAATCGTTCTAGGTGTGTGAGGAAGCTACATATTTTTTTTATAATAAGGTTGTAAGTGACTGTACGTTTGGGCATTATGTAGAAACAGGGTCTTTGTAGAGCTAGATATTTTCATTATTTTTATTTATGAAGTTCTTTGCTGCTTTACTTTTCGATTCACAGTGTTTTATGCATGGAGGGTATTAAGAGTTATTTTTAAAAAAAACTTTTTCGGGTTTTGAGGAATGATTGCAGCAATATAGTTTGAGTTCAGTTCTGGATAGCTATTATTCATCCATTATCAAGAGACCGAAGCGCTATTAACTCAAACCTGTTGCCATTAGTTTGACCGTATCTTTTACTTGATGTATTTTAGTTATAATGTCTGCTGTGTCCCGGTTCCCCCCCCCCCCTCCTCTCTCTCTCTCTCTCTCTCTCTCTCTCTCTCTCTCTCTCTCTCTCTCTCTCTCTCTCTCTCTCGACTCATTTCCTAATATCTAGACCACCTATGTGACCTATGTACATCATTCAAATGTAAAATTGGTGAAACACACAGAGTTTGCAAAAGAAGAAGGGGAAGGAAGAGAAGACAATGAATTGACGAACTAAGAAAGTTTTGGAGCATTATCTCTTGTTTTGTAGTGTTAACTTCAATTTCGTGTATATATATATATATATATTATATATATATATATATATATATACATATATATATATATATATATATATATATATATATATATATATACATGTATATATATATATATATATATATATATATATATAGAGAGAGAGAGAGAGAGAGAGAGAGAGAGAGAGAGAGAGAGAGAGAGAGAGTAAATCTTTTATATGCGAAAGTGAAATCTTTTGGTAAATTTCCACATTCTTATTTGATTTAATTTCTTTGATCCATGTAATTATCATCGACTGCGCATAATCATCGTCATCTGTTGTCTATTGATCGATCCTCTTTCACAGCCTTTGCGTCTTCTTTTGTTCTTTTCTGAAGTCGTTGAATATGAATCAAGGGGGAAAGTCTTCTCTGTTCATTAGCGGTATTTTAACTTTCGGATGTCTAATGATTGCTTAGGTGATTTTGCTTTTTTTAGAGAGTCCCTCAGTTTGGTTCTTTGATTAATAGACTTCAATTGTTCTCTCTCTCTCTCTCTCTCTCTCTCTCTCTCTCTCTCTCTCTCTCTCTCTCTCTCTCTCCAGTTTTCTGTTAATTTAGAGGGTCGAAGTCTCTCAATTGATTTAACGAAGGGAAAAAACTTCTAGGTAATATAATGTTGTATTAAGACAATGCATTAACTTTCTTTTGATGTGAGACGTCTGTTACTATTATTTTGCGACGCCACTTTGGTAAAATATATTTTTCAGTCAATCATCCAAAGTCTTGAGATTTTTTAGGTTGTTCATAATGAATTTCAAAGAGTTGTCCATCCTCTCTTTATTATGCATTATACAACGTATGGATATGGTTTCGATGTTAATGTCCAAACATGTTTTTTTATCAAATATTTGAGGAGGAGGTTTTCAAATGAGAATGAATTATCACTGGCAATGTTCAATGTTTTCTAATAAACTTTTTGTCTGTATACATAACATTCATACGTGGGAGAGTGGTGTTGCCCTAGGAAGGTTACTCCATGATCTAGTAACTTGATATCGGGTTACCCTAGGGTTATCGAAGATTTTATCAAAGACAGTGCCTGATAACAAAAGAGTTTCTTGTTGCCTACTCGTCTTGTTATTTCTTGGCCTTCAATCCTAATCGATTACGTTATCAAGAGCTCATTAACTCGAGCATGAAGTTCTTGTGAACAAAAAGTACGTACATTCCTTATTTCGTGTAATTTCTTGTAAAAAGTATTTCATTGAAGGCTTTCTTTATGAAATCAAGCGGACAGGACATATCACGGATCATCGTATATCCTGAATCGAGGATCTAAAAAAATATGAAAAAAGGGGGAGGGAAGATTCACCACTTTTTAACTATTCCTTTAACCACAGAAGTTCGTTGAACTTTATTAGCGCTGCGCCGTTCGCCTGTCTCGTTCGTTTTATTTTCCTCTATTTTCAGAATTTTCCACTTGATTGGATATCCTCCCTTTTTTCAAGTCATCAAAAATAATATTTCCAATTCATAAATCTTTCATCTTCTATCGTTTCTACATGAGTAAACCAAATTAACTTGAATCTATCTGTTCACCTGCTAGGATTTTAAATTTCAACTCCTCTCTTC
>NC_090725.1:282773663-282777856 GCF_036898095.1 Palaemon carinicauda
ATTGTGGTTTTTGTATGTTGATTTTCAAACTTCTGCATGTTGCATATTCATACTGTGTCTGTTAATTACTGTTCTACAAATTAATACTGTATTGACATCGAATCACAATTGTATGAGGACAGGTCATGATTTTGTAATGAAGTTTGATTTAACATGCGTTTGATGAGTATGTGCTTGCTGCTTCTGGTGAGCTATTTACTTGCTGTTTCTCTTCAGACAAAGAATATCGCAATTTGCATATCCTTTCCAATTGCTTCATTATAGCTAGCGCTTTTGCAAGGATATAGGTTATCTTTAGGTATATGGAATTCAGGTTATGATAAATGCACCTGTAAATCATCTGTGAAGCTGTTCTAAATGATATTTCTAGCTATGTTCTACGAGCGGGTAGTTATATTGTATCTTTGTCCTCTTTTACTTTATTATTTAAAAAAAAAAAAACAGTTCTTCTATTTTTACTAGGAAATTCCAGAGTAAAAAGCAAAATCAGTCTGTCGAATTATGTGGCAGTGAAGACTATAATGAAGACATTAGGTACATCACATGATTACATCGGAATTAGGTAGTTTTCTAAACTCTCCTCGGGTAACCTGGCACTGTTGGCGATAACATATGGTTCGCCGAGGAAAAAAAGAAGAAAGAAGTGGGCCGATAGAGATTTTGGCGAGAGATAGTGGTAGAAGGGGGTCGGGGGACGATGTAGGAGTATGCCTCTTGGCTCCTATGTAGACGGTGGAATGAGGATGGTAGTGATGGCGATCATGATCATGATCATGGGGAAAGTACTATAGCCCCCTCGGGGAGGGGGGGATAGGAATGGGTGATTTCTTAGAGGAATAATTATTCCTTCAAGGGTGATTTAGATCAAGAACTTCTCGTGACAGTTGTTTAATTGATCCCCTTAAGTGGTCCTCTCGGCCTTCTAAAGTCTGATATGTAAATTATGCGGTGGGAACATAGATATTAATATGGTATAATAAAGGTTTGTTGAAGTTTATGGGTAATGGTATTCGTCTTTTTCCACGTATGCTTCTGGTTATGGTGTTTAAGGGTTTTGTGTCCATTTATTTTCTTAGCCGGTAGGCAAGAGACATTGGTGTTTGTCGCGCTTTCTTTTTGCTGCGTAATTAAATTAATTAATGAGAGAGAGAGAGAGAGAGAGAGAGAGAGAGAGAGAGAGAGAGAGAGAGAGAGAGAGAGAGAGAGAGAGGTGTTATTTTTTTTTTTTTTTTTTTTTTTTTTTTTTTTTGCACAATTACTGCTCTTTCCCTAAGACGAAAAAGTATTGTTGTCAAATATTACCATTGAGTATTTTTTAGACATAAATTAATTAGAATCACAATTATTCTTTAAATTGACCTTTGCCAATTCAAGATCTAATTTTAGGTTGTTTTAAAACTTGATCTATATATTTCCTGGTTAAAGTCATGTCACATTAAAATTAATTTTTTTTACATATCTTTGGAGAGGAATAATCTACAAATTGCTTGGTTGGGTTAGTACTTCTTTCCCTCAACTTCATGTCTAGGAATTTTCGCTCTCTTTTGTTTTCACAGGTTCGTTTAATCTTTCCAGAATATCAACTTTTTAGAGATACGAAATCATGTCTTTTTTTCACATTCCGTCCTCCCATACCTTCAGACCCGCGTGTAAGGAAAGGACATGCTTAATACTTAATTATGATAATGAAATGACGGATAGTGGTAATTTATTTTATGGGAAGCCTATTACAGGTTTTGAATTTTTTAAATTTTTTGCATGTTCATATTGCTGGGATGTCTGTGCTGCTCAAAATTATATGCATATATCCAGTGCTTGTTTACTATGTTTATTTTGACATTAAACTTGTTAAACTTCTGATGTTTTCGTGTATGTGATGCAGAGAAAGATATACATTATGTTCCGTTGCTAAGCAGATGTCTGTTCACGGCCAACGCTCATGGCTCTTGAAATACAGAACAAAGTAACTCCAGTGATTCACGATCTTAAGCTATTAGTCGAAGATTCTCTCTCTCTCTCTCTCTCTCTCTCTCTCTCTCTCTCTCTCTCTCTCTCTCTCTCTCTCTCTCTCTTTAAGCAGGCAGAGGAATGTGAAGAAGGGTTGTCATGGGTAAGGGGAGGCTGAGAGAAAGAAGGAAGGAAGGAAGGTGAGGTAATCGGTTAATGTCCGATTGTTCTCGCCGTGTTTGCTTTTGTAGAGATCAGCGAGGATTTCACGGAGTTGAGGTCGGGGTTTTCCTTTCGACAGGTATTGATATTATTTTTCCTCCGGAGGTAATGTGTTCATCCACCCCACCCCCCTTTACCCTTTACCTCTTGGGGAAAATGCCGAAGAATGATCTTGGTGAATTCGTTGGAGCGTGAAGGTACAGTAGTACTTTGTTTAATTTTCTTATGAAACACAAGTGGTGTTGAATCTCTCTCTCTCTCTCTCTCTCTCTCTCTCTCTCTCTCTCTCTCTCTCTCTCTCTCTCTCTCTCATTCAATTGGCACACAGTTAAGACGTTCAAAACTATTCACCTTTAATGCTTGACGACATCGACTTTTGACTGATATTGTACATTTATTATTCATTTGTTTTTTTAATCTTTTTATATTTAACATTTTATGAGAACACTGGCAGAATTGTGCACCTTTCATGAAAGAAAAAAAAAGAAACTTGGTTTATACTATAATACGTAATTTTATTCAGTCGAGTTCATTACTGCGCAAGTAATTAAAATGCTACCATTATTGAAACTGTGGAACTAATTCTCTGCAGAAAAGGGTGTCAATTATCCTCAAGGAAATTTGCCCTGCCAAATTAATTTGGATGAGGCATATGTTAACATCCATTGACAAAGGCGGTAAATGA
This sequence comes from Palaemon carinicauda, assembly GCF_036898095.1. Taxonomy (NCBI): domain Eukaryota; kingdom Metazoa; phylum Arthropoda; class Malacostraca; order Decapoda; family Palaemonidae; genus Palaemon; species Palaemon carinicauda. The sequence continues at coordinate 282,776,518 of NC_090725.1, forward strand.
ACCAAGCTTCATGCCTTACCTGGGTACGTTGACAGATGAATGACGTGATGAGGAAGAAGAGTGAGTCTGGGGGTGGGGGGGATTGGTGAAGGTGGTGTTATTTAAGTGACATAAGTTTGAGGAGGAAGGGTGGATGCGATAGGTCGAGGTAGAGGAGGAGGAGGAGGAGGAGGGGAAATAAGGTAGTTTTAAGTGCCAAAAAGGTGAGCGTTCAGATTAGGAAGTGCTTCTTCATCTTTCTTAGTCGCTCCCTTATCGTTGGAGTACCAAGAGGGTGCTGTTCTTCTCTTCTTCCTCCTACTCTTCACCTCCAATAACCCTGTTTCATTGACGCCCTTCTTAAAGATAGGATGTTCCTTGCCCTCACCGTAATTTCAAGGCCAAGGGTTCTTCGAAGGGTCCATTTGAAAAGATGAGATTTGAAAATGTGGTTATATAGTGCAAAGGGCATTTCGGTAGCAGTCTTCCCAGTGACGATTGTATAATTACCATTGATAATCAAGACAGTTATAATCAACTCACCTGGTTGTGGGTATTTTCGTTACCAAGTGCTTTAATGAAACATTATTAGCACCTTAATTATCTAACGCTTATTTTGGCTTAAAATGGAGCGTTTTTTGGTTTGGGTGGTAACTAGGTCAGTGTGTCAAGTTTATGTATTTAGGTTTGAATTTCTTCAGTAGACGCGTAGTGTTGTTGGTTATGGTGATATATTTTGAAAAAAAAACTAATGTAACTTAAGCTGAAGTATGATGGAATATGTATACGAGTATGTCTAGACATTTTGCAACCGTTTCCGTTGAAAGGAATTACAGTGCATAAGATCGGGAAGAATAAAGAATATAATTGTTGTGACTCATGTGAAACCCTTTTATAACCTAAAAAACTCTTGTGTTTTGATATACATCTGTTCACAAATAATGTGAAGTTGAATTAGTTTGTAACCTGAAAAAATGGGAAAGGTAATATTTCATTTTGGGAAAAGTCCAAGTCACTTTCTCCACAATAAACAGTTGAGGGGAAATCATCTGAACGATGTTTTAAACTTTTTATTGCAATGATTGGCAATTTACGTAATTTTATCATAAATCCATCTAAGAATTCAGCAAAAGTTTACAAAGATTCACTTTCGACCTCGAAAGGCATCTGGCCCCGGAGGTGTCAACTCCCTGTAATTTATTACAAACCTTTCCGCTCAGGGTCATTCACCTAGGGGTAACAAAAACACAAAAATTGTGTCTGTGAAAGAAATTATAGTATTCATTGAGTTGTCTAGGTATTAAAAAAAAAAATTATAACAGATCAACTCTTGATGAAGAAAAATAAAAACCAAGGTATG
>NC_090725.1:282783356-282785856 GCF_036898095.1 Palaemon carinicauda
TTCAGTGAATGATGACTATGAATTCAAGTTTTTGTTTTTGTCTAAACAACCTCTTAGAGGATCATTAATTTTTAACAGGTAATGATTCGCAGCAGGGCTCTTCTCTTTGTATATTATTTGTTTTGATTTAAAATTTATTTTTTATAGTTTGGTTCAAATGTATATTAACTCTAAAACCCATTGTTAGGAATGTTATACCAAGCAGCGTCACAATTTACCACGTGGCCCGTAAAACGTACAGTAAAGATAATGTTACCATTGCTCATTTTGCTTTATCTCCTTAACAGTTTGCCACCGGTATATGGTAGATAACTCCTTACCTTATATAAGTTCATTTCAGCGTTTATCTAATGGTATAATGACGTTGACACAGGTGATCCCGTTCGCAGAGATTTATTCGCTGTTTTCAGCTGTGGGAATGAAGTGACGATAGAGGTTTAAAGTTTGGCTTTTAAACCTCATGAATGACATATGCAAGGGACAGTGACATTGCCCTAACTAGCAGGACAATGCCCTAGAAACATATTGAGAAATGCAATTAATTTGTTCCTATGTGAAATACTCTTTTTTTTTTTGAAATGGGGGAAAAACTAATGCTTTGAACTGTTGAGAAAGCCATGCAAGGTAGCTAAAGTCGATGAGAAGTGTTGCTTCCAGACGTTGGTTCGATGTGCAAATATTATCATTATTATCTTTATTGTTGGAAGTGGAGAATGGTTCAAAGCCAAGGACCGTAATAGAGACCAGCCATGTAAGAAATATAAAAGATGGAGAAGTAAAGAATTTATAAAAGAGGAATAACAAGAATCTAAATAAATAAGCATAAATATATGTTAAATGAACAGGTAACTGATTATTTATGAAGCGAGACTTAAGTCAACTTCCTCGACCAAAAAGTACTTGGCCCAAGTTTACAATTTTGAAATTTCACCAATTCCACTGTTGGGTTAGGGAGATCGTGCCATAATTTGGTCATAAACGGAATACAATTTCGAGAACTCTGTTGGTGTTCTAGCCTTACCGAAGAAAAAAAAAATTATTATAATTAACTACATTATATAGTTGAGGAAGATCTGATTACAAAGATGGTCAGTATCATGAAAGCTTTTACACATTACATTGAACTAACTGAAAAACAGAGCTTAGATTGATATTCAGATGAGGGATAAGGAAGTTAATAGACTTTAGGCTGCTGAAGACCTGAAGTTAATAATATTCGAAACAAAAAATACATGAATTGAAGCATTTTCTCAGAAAAGACACAAGTCTTAAAATCTGAATGATTTTTTCAATATATCGACCTTTGTGCTATGAAAGAAGAAAAATGACTATGAAGTGAATTTAATTAAGGATGACTTAGAATTTTAAATACACTGCATGTAGTTGAAGAAGCATTGTCAATGAAAATATCTGAGTAGGGAGAATGCTAAGTCCTTGACATAACAATAATATTTTGAATTTTGTTAAACTTCATCCCCAGTAATTTGCACCATGCAAAAATTTTGCTAGATCTCTGATAAGAGATTCATAAACACCAGGTTTATAATCAGGAGATTTGATTGATTCAAAGTGGTAGCAATATCTGCATAAAGAGCGTGCTTACTTTTAAGGCTAAACCATATATTATGTGTTTTATATTATAAGTAAAGGACCGTGAACACAACCTTGAAGAACGTGAGGCCACATTCCTGTTGTCACTATGGTGCCCATCAATATCTACTCTTTGCAATCTGTTAGTAAAATATTCAGTAATAATACTAAGATAAGAAATATCCATTTACTCTCGTCTAGATTGAGAAACATGTGCCTAAGGATTAACATCGTCAAAAGCTGCTCCAAAAAACCAATTATAGGAACTTATGACCAGAACCTAAGGATTCTGTAAAACATTGGAAATTTAAAGAAGATCATTTCCAGTATCAAGGCCATTGTGAAAGCTAACTTAAAAAACTAGGAAGAAGATGATTACTTTCAGCACTTGCTTTCAAACACTACAAAAATATGTTCGAAAATTGTACATGAAATGGGAGTTATAGAAATTGGATTGTAAAAGACATGATTAGTAGGTTACCCAACCATATTAACCTAATGGATTAAGATTATAAAATCTTAAATTGGATTGTAAAAGACATGGTTAGAGGTTACCCAGCCATATTTACCTAATGGATTAAAATTATAAAATCTTCAGCAAGTGCAAACAGAATCTTTACTCTTGAACTATTGAAAAGTTACAGACAACCTATGAGCTAGGAAATCAGTTGTGATCACACAAAAAGGAAAAAAAAGGACAGTTTGATGTACACCTCCATATGCATTAAGGTCAAGTTGTTTACCGGGACCGAAAAGTTAAACTGATCAGTTTAGCTTCACGATTAGAAAATGAAAATCAGTTTACTGTCAAACCGTAAAAAAAAGGCGCCCTTTCCTTTGGGCAGTGACCGACCAAACGTCTTGGTTTAAACTTAGGAAGGACTGGTAAGTTTACGCCAAAGAATGCAAA
>NC_090725.1:282790856-282793356 GCF_036898095.1 Palaemon carinicauda
CTTTACCTCTTGGGGAAAATGCCGAAGAATGATCTTGGTGAATTCGTTGGAGCGTGAAGGTACAGTAGTACTTTGTTTAATTTTCTTATGAAACACAAGTGGTGTTGAATCTCTCTCTCTCTCTCTCTCTCTCTCTCTCTCTCTCTCTCTCTCTCTCTCTCTCTCTCATTCAATTGGCACACAGTTAAGACGTTCAAAACTATTCACCTTTAATGCTTGACGACATCGACTTTTGACTGATATTGTACATTTATTATTCATTTGTTTTTTTAATCTTTTTATATTTAACATTTTATGAGAACACTGGCAGAATTGTGCACCTTTCATGAAAGAAAAAAAAAGAAACTTGGTTTATACTATAATACGTAATTTTATTCAGTCGAGTTCATTACTGCGCAAGTAATTAAAATGCTACCATTATTGAAACTGTGGAACTAATTCTCTGCAGAAAAGGGTGTCAATTATCCTCAAGGAAATTTGCCCTGCCAAATTAATTTGGATGAGGCATATGTTAACATCCATTGACAAAGGCGGTAAATGAACCAAGCTTCATGCCTTACCTGGGTACGTTGACAGATGAATGACGTGATGAGGAAGAAGAGTGAGTCTGGGGGTGGGGGGGATTGGTGAAGGTGGTGTTATTTAAGTGACATAAGTTTGAGGAGGAAGGGTGGATGCGATAGGTCGAGGTAGAGGAGGAGGAGGAGGAGGAGGGGAAATAAGGTAGTTTTAAGTGCCAAAAAGGTGAGCGTTCAGATTAGGAAGTGCTTCTTCATCTTTCTTAGTCGCTCCCCTTATCGTTGGAGTACCAAGAGGGTGCTGTTCTTCTCTTCTTCCTCCTACTCTTCACCTCCAATAACCCTGTTTCATTGACGCCCTTCTTAAAGATAGGATGTTCCTTGCCCTCACCGTAATTTCAAGGCCAAGGGTTCTTCGAAGGGTCCATTTGAAAAGATGAGATTTGAAAATGTGGTTATATAGTGCAAAGGGCATTTCGGTAGCAGTCTTCCCAGTGACGATTGTATAATTACCATTGATAATCAAGACAGTTATAATCAACTCACCTGGTTGTGGGTATTTTCGTTACCAAGTGCTTTAATGAAACATTATTAGCACCTTAATTATCTAACGCTTATTTTGGCTTAAAATGGAGCGTTTTTTGGTTTGGGTGGTAACTAGGTCAGTGTGTCAAGTTTATGTATTTAGGTTTGAATTTCTTCAGTAGACGCGTAGTGTTGTTGGTTATGGTGATATATTTTGAAAAAAAAACTAATGTAACTTAAGCTGAAGTATGATGGAATATGTATACGAGTATGTCTAGACATTTTGCAACCGTTTCCGTTGAAAGGAATTACAGTGCATAAGATCGGGAAGAATAAAGAATATAATTGTTGTGACTCATGTGAAACCCTTTTATAACCTAAAAAACTCTTGTGTTTTGATATACATCTGTTCACAAATAATGTGAAGTTGAATTAGTTTGTAACCTGAAAAAATGGGAAAGGTAATATTTCATTTTGGGAAAAGTCCAAGTCACTTTCTCCACAATAAACAGTTGAGGGGAAATCATCTGAACGATGTTTTAAACTTTTTATTGCAATGATTGGCAATTTACGTAATTTTATCATAAATCCATCTAAGAATTCAGCAAAAGTTTACAAAGATTCACTTTCGACCTCGAAAGGCATCTGGCCCCGGAGGTGTCAACTCCCTGTAATTTATTACAAACCTTTCCGCTCAGGGTCATTCACCTAGGGGTAACAAAAACACAAAAATTGTGTCTGTGAAAGAAATTATAGTATTCATTGAGTTGTCTAGGTATTAAAAAAAAAAATTATAACAGATCAACTCTTGATGAAGAAAAATAAAAACCAAGGTATGCGTTGCCCGTGTGGTCGAGGACTGCAGCCTAGTGTTGGTGCCAGAACGTTGCGGCGATAATGTAGTAGCTCATAGTAGCTAGTAATGGTGGCACTGTGGCACTCTGAGCCAGTAGTGATGGTGGTAGAGAGCGTCGGATAAGATTGGCACAGCAGTAGCATCGCCCGGATGGGGCAAAACCTCGCCGTCTCCAGTGTCCGCTTCGCTGCCCTGTGGTGCCCGTGCCCTGCGTTACGACTCGCCTCCACTATAGTTTGTGCGGCATTTCTGGTTGTTGTTGTATTTCGTCCGCCATCACACGACTTTTAAAAGGGTTTCTATCAAGATCGACGAGTGCCAAGTGTGTTGTTGCTCCCATTTCTCATTTCACTTTGAGAGAGAAGAGGAAAAAAAAGTTTTAGCAAAAGACACATCGCGCATAGTGTGTGGCCCCTAGAATTTACGGTACTATTGTTCAGTCTAGTCCCTCCTTACGACTGTCATAGTTTTTTGACAGAATTTCGATTTTTTAATGAACCAATGCGCATTGATATTGGATACAAAAGCGATACGATAGTTCTGTTTTAAAGCCTTTGGGACTGTTACAATGGGCGTGAGTTTGGGTATTCACGAAGGGCGT
>NC_090725.1:282798356-282810856 GCF_036898095.1 Palaemon carinicauda
CACACACACATATATATATATATATATATATATGTAGATTTATATTTTTATATTCTTACATATATATATATATATATATATATACACATAGAGAGAGAGAGAGAGAGAGAGAGAGAGAGAGAGAGAGAGAGAGAGAATGTGTGAACTCAACCGTTCATTCATGTACATGTTTATTATTCTATATTTTCTTATCTCTTGTAGTTTCTGAGAATATAGAAAACCATTATATATATATATATATATATATATATGTGTGTGTGTGTGTGTGTGTGTGTGTATACAGGGTGAGTTAAAAAAAATCTCCTTAGACGTGACATCCACTAGCCTTAAGAAAGTCAGTAGATGATGGGGGTCATTAATTGTTATCGTAATTCTTCTAAAGGACTTCTTAAGACGAGGGAAAGTGGGTGAGGGTTTTTGTTCTTGGATTACGACACCGACGTTCGCTCTCTTTCTGTTTTCTCGATTTGGTTTTTCTCTTGATTCTTTTAAAGCAATCATCTTGTTGTTTTCTGTACACAAATATATGTGTGTTTTTTTCGACGTGTGTATATGCAACTGTACGTTATTTATAAACATGTTAAGCTATCTAGAGGGGAAAGGAGTGTCGGTTGCATTGATGACGCAATCTAATAGTAGAGTGAGGACACACAGCGTTATGGTGACGCTACATTTACAGTGTCTTCCTTTGTGTGATATTATAGTTTTGCTGTTCTGATAAGTAAGATATGCAAGCAATGCCTTATTTACTCCTATTGTGAATAGAAAAATGTTTTGCCCCATTGTTAATTATCTCTTATTGTTTGATTTTTGCTTTCAATTTATACAAAATATTCCTTTTTTACGATTAGCTACTATTTTTATCAGTAAGATATGCCTCATTTCCCCACTTTGTGAATAGATAAACATTTTTGCCCCACTTTTAATTTTTTTCCTTATCCTTCGCCATAAGCTGTTTTACGACGTTCTGCCTTATCTCTGCTGCTTGGTTTTAATTATAAAGCGGCTTAATTTCCCTCATCTGACCGAAATGTTTATGTCACTATGCTTCTCCTAAACCGTTATTTCTTCACCACTCTCATCTGTGACCCGCATTCTTCCAATTCGTTCCATCCTTGCTTCTTCCCTTTTTCACGCATGCGTACTTCTCTTGCTCCAGAATTATCATAATGATGAATCATACTTCTACAAAACCTCTCGTATTATCCCCCTACCTCTCCCCTCTCCCTCCCTACCTCTTACATTCCCAACCCATGTGTGACGCATCCTCCCAATCGCTTTTACCTCATTCTGACGTTTTTCTGTTCCCCATTCTCTCTCTCTCTCTCTCTCTCTCTCTCTCTCTCTCTCTCTCTCTCTCTCTCTCTCTCACACATATACACAATTTTTCTTCTAATTTATCTTATTCCTGCATTATTCTAGTCTTAATTATATCAATTTAGCCTAAACTCACACTCTTTTTCAACTCTTCTAGATTACCTTAGTTCTGTATCATTTATCATTTTAGCCTCTGTTTTGCTTAATTTTAGCATCTCTCTCTCTCTCTCTCTCTCTCTCTCTCTCTCTCTCTCTCTCTCTTAATTCATCTTATCTCTATTATTCTAGTTTGTTTTACATCATTTCATGCTTAAATTATTTCTCTCTCTCTCTCTCTCTCTCTCTCTCTCTCTCTCTCTCTCTCTCTCTCTTTTAATTCATCTTATCTCTATCATTCTAGTTTGTTTTACATCATTTCAGGCTTAAATTATTCTCTCTCTCTCTCTCTCTCTCTCTCTCTCTCTCTCTCTCTCTCTCTCTCTTTTAATTCATCTTATCTCTATTATTCTAGTTTGTTTTACACCATTTCAGGCTTAAATTATTTTCTCTCTCTCTCTCTCTCTCTCTCTCTCTCTCTCTCTCTCTCTCTCTCTCTCTCGATGTGTAGTCATCTCTCCCTTGACACACATTTGAAGATATGTAAAACAATAAGAAAAAAGTGATACTCAACGTCCCTTGGATTCGCTCAAGCCCCTCGTGTCGTCGTCGTTAGGTAGTTTGCCTTTTCTTTTTTTTTTCTTTTTTTATGGATTATGCAAGAGTCTTTTTACACTTTTCCCATTGGAAGAAAACTTCATTTAATTACCAAGGGGAACCCTTTAGATCCTATCGTTAAATTCTTAATTTCTCTTTGAAATTTCCTAAAAGTTACACACCTATGGATGCAAGTTGTTAAAAACTTCACCTGCAATGTGTGAAGTCTTTCTTTTAATTTTATATTACATTGTTACAGTTGTGATATAATACTAAATTTTAAACTCTTATCTTTTCTTCTCACCCAACAGCATTGCCAAAGGTATCATCTATTATAATTAAGATAATGTAAATGGGACGTTCGTATCCTCTGAATGAACACACACACACACACACACACACACACACACATATATATATTTATATATATATATATATATATATATATATATATATATATATATAAACACCAGCTTTAAGCCGTATTTTTTAACAAGGAGAGGCTTCAGAAAACAGAACAAGGCGTTGTCTCACTCACGCTTTATCTACTTAATAGTAAATGATCCTTGCCGTTCCATACACAATAAAGGATTTTCAGTAGCCTGTTAGACGGTCTTACACACACTACCATTTACCTTAATTTTTTTAACCTTTCCTTGGTATTCCAGGACTCTCTCTCTCTCTCTTTCTCTCTCTCTCTCTCTCTCTCTCTCTCTCTCTTCATTTGATATTGATGAGAAACGAGTTAATCACCTGTTATCTATGGGTTTTGTATCAATAACGTTTTTATAGAGCCTTAAATACACACACACATATATATACATACATACATATATATATATATATATATATATATATATATACGTGTGTGTGTGTGTGTGTGTCTCAAGACAGAGAAAAAAGTTATATCCATAGTTGTTGATGAATCTCGGCTGTTAATAAAGCTATAACGACCATTCTTGTGTTTACGGGGAGAACTAAATTCCATTTTATGGAGGTGAGGAATGTGCAATGACCTAACATTTAACCTTCTCGGGGGTTTTTTTTTTATGGATTTATCTTTCGACATTAAAAGCCTCGTAGGGAGGCTGCGCGTGGAAGTTATGGTTTCGGCCAAATTGCCGCAGACTTCCCCCTTGTTATTAAAACGAATGAAGCCATTAAAAGGATCTCAAATGGCCTCGGGATGGTAGGCTTTCGGTACCAAATATAAACCAACGTAATAGTGGGTCCTTTAGCGCAGAATGCACACTTCTTCGTACGCACTTTCTACCTTTATATATATATATATATATATATATTATATATATATATATATATATATATTATATATATATATATATATACACGCACACACTAGTGTACGCAACCCGTACACTAGCTAGGCGTGACTGAAAACATATATTATATATATATATAAAATATATATATATATATATATATACATATATATGTTATATATATATATACTGAGAGAGAGAGAGAGAGAGAGAGAGAGAGAGAGAGAGATACTTGCTTTATAGGTGTGGCTTTTTACCATATTAAGAAGAGAGAGACAGAGAGAGAGAGAGAGGTGTGCGTGTATGTGTGATCATCAAAACATTGTGAGCGTGTTCGTCCTTCTGCACACTGTTTGATTATTCTCTACATTTTTTTTTAAAGTAAAACCAAAGAGAGCTGAAAAAAGAAAAGAAATCAAAAGAATACAAGTATGTATAACATAGCCTTGGCTCGACATTTCCTTGTTAGTAATTTCATGCTTGAATTGAAGGACAAACTTCAGTCTGTGTAAAGTAACTTGGTTGCGAAATTTGATCAAAGATCCGAAATCCTCCCGATGGTAGCAGGCTGTATATTCCCTTAGACGTAATGTATTAAGGATAGAAAATCTTGTGTGAATTTTTTTATGCTTGCAGTGTTGCTAAATTGCAGTAAAATAGCGATTTATTGTATTTCTATACATATTTTGTTGAGTAGATGCTCAAAATACTGTATCTTTCCTGATGAGCATGTATGTATTCTTGTTTACACATTTTATTGCATTTTAATTGATATATTTTATAGAAATCTGTTCTTAAATACCAACTGATAATCATAAATGACCTTTTTGCGGAGATAACCGCTCAAAGGGAAATGTAAATGCCTGAAACAAAGGTCCAACGAAAGGTATATATTGACCTTATAAAAGAGAGTCGCAAGAGGGTCCCTTTAAAAGGATGCAAGAATAGCATGATATGTAGATTGGTGAGGAAAGGTCTTAATATCCAAGGAGTGCGATAGTTGTAAAATTTGAGATGATTTGCGAATTGTGGTGTGGGATGTTCTGGGCTAGTAATAAAATTTGTAGGTGTATGGTACGGCTTATGTTTGGAAGATTTTTTGTACAGGGATTTCATCCATCATGAAACATCAGAGTATGAATGTGACAGAGATATTCGTGTTTTATTATTTTTTTTCTAGAGCTACCCTCTTGCCTATTAAAAAGTTTTATGTTTAAATTGTCCTCTGCTATCGCTGGGATACATTCTCTTGATTGAAAAAAAAAATCTTTATTTCACTTCGGTGTAGTCGGCGTTTTCCTGTTGTCTCATAATTAAAGAGTATCTATGTGTTTTGATAAATTTTAAAATGGGCTACGACTAACATTAGCCAGTGTTTACTGATGTTTGTTTTGTTATTCCTTGAATGATCAATATCTCTGATCATAGTGCATTTTCTGCATATAAAAGTATGGTGATGAAAAAAAATTATGAAATCATAAATAAATTATTCATAACCTTTTGCATCGTATTGTAATAGAAGAAAAGTCACAGGAGTAAATTATTTAATTTGATTAGGAAAAACTATTAGCCTTCAAGTGCTAATATTTTGTGAATGGGGAAGCATTCGTAGGTAATCAATGGAAAGTAAATATTTACTATGGGAGATTAAGTTTTATCAGCTGTTTCTATTCAATTTGAGTTGATTTGTGGTCCTCATTTGTTATTCAAAGAGATAATTGATCGAGATGTCGATTTGGTTCTTGATTGTTGTCTTCTTGCTATCTGGGTAGAGAGAGAGAGAGAGAGAGGGTTTGGTCTTGCCGATGCTTCAGACATGATATTTGGCACTACTGCTGATAGTGGGAGAAACTTGGCACTTGTCTCTCTCTCTCTCTCTCTCTCTCTCTCTCTCTCTCTCTCTCTCTCTCACACACGATTGACGACAGACCATATACAAGATCAACCTAATGTTGTGATGTCACTGAGACCACCAAGCCCTTCCCTTCTATTGCGGCTTTTGTTTTGTTTTCAGAATTCCTAATCGAATGTCATTCATCATGTTCTCTTTTTGCCTTTTCTGCTTTCATTTGTTAATTTTTCTTTTGTGGATTGGTTTTCTCCAATTGTATTATTTTCGCACTAAGTATACATCTTAACTTAAAGTAACACATCCATTATAGTTTTTTTTAGATTTATCATTTCTGGTCTATCATTTTATAAATCATTCTGTTCACCTTGAACAGATTCAGTCATATAAATATCTATAAACGCCTTTGTTCAATTTTATATAATGTCGGATATATTGTAACTTTTCTGTTTTATGCTGATTTGCGTTTTTTATTTTTTGGTGAATTGGCATCTGGCTTCTCTGTTTTTATAAATGTTTTCCGGTTTTTCATACGGTTAAGTTTGCAATTCTTTTTTATTTATAGTCATCGTTCTATTAAGAACATGCATGAGAACAATCACAGTTCATAAGTGTAACAGGGGAGAGAGAGAGAGAGAGAGAGAGAGAGAGAGAGAGAGAGAGATTGTGGTGGGTATGTATTATTTGATGTAGGAATTGCATTTGCAGCTGGTGCCCTCCAGTGCATTGGTCATGTTCCTGAATGTTTGTGGGAAGTAAGGGTTTCGAAGGGCGTGTCCCAATATTGGAGGGGTTACTTGAATATCGACTACCATGTCCTGTGGTTTGTTGTGGTCGGGACGTTGGTTTAAAACGGCCAAAGCACCACAGGTGTTTTAAGTCTCTCTCTCTCTCTCTCTCTCTCTCTCTCTCTCTCTCTCTCTCCGGTACTTTCACCCACAATATTTTTTCGCTAATTTAGGTTATGTATTATTCCTATAGGTGGGTGTTTTTATCTTTGTTCCTGTGTTTTATGTTACATCACTTTAATTCGAAGTTATAGTACGAAGGGGTGAGCGATTCAAAAATAATATTTCATTGCTTAAAGAGTATATAGATTTTTACAATCACATATGAAAAAGCTACCAAAAGGACAAATGTTTTGATCCACGCCAAATTGTACTGGACTCCCATAACCAGACCTCAGCAAATGCCATGAACTTGCTTACAAAATACTTGACCCTTTTTTTTTACCTTCGCTTTCAACTAAACCATTTCAAACTGTGTTGTGTATTCTATTCTCGACCTGGTTCGTATCTTTACCAGGCATTGTCTGTATCTTGATTCAGGCGGATCTATTACTTGAATCGTGGTTGGCTTGTCTCTTTGCATAGTTTTGAACTGTATTCTTATCCAGGTATAATTCCTATCTGGTGTTGTATCTTGATTTAGGTATGGTTTATACTTTGATCCAGGTTTTTACTTCATCTGCTCACAAGTCATGTCATTATTCCTATCCATATTTGGTTTTGTTTTTTGATTAGGGTCTGTCTAGTTTGTCACCTGGTCCAATTGTGAGCCGGTATTTTGCCCAGGTATAGTCTATAATCTAACCTAATTCTGGCTTGTATTCTGATCTACTTGCTCTCTACCTTAATCCAGGCTTAATCTGGTTAATCCAAGTCTAATCTGTAGTCAGATTAGTTGAATTATCTGATAGTAAGGAGTTTCAGGATATACCAAAAGGTAAAAAAAGATATATTTAAATCCCTTGTGTTAATATTGATTTTTTTACGAATCTCCACTAGATTGTAAGTGGCTTTCTGCCGTGCCAATCTTATTCGAAAAGTTTTCTAGACGAAGCTAAAAGTACGGTGAAAACATTCCCTTTTAACGGAAATAATAGTAATGGTAATAATAGAGACCATAAGTATATCGGAAATTTTCATAAATAAGGGGACAATATTGACAGCAATAATAACGGAAACCGCGTCTATTGCTTATTAGCTGTTTGTAAAATCGCTTCTTTGAGTTCACCCTTGATTGCCTACCACTTTGTGTGCTTTTGGAAGTTTCCCTTTCCATTATACTTGTAAGGTCTGAACAGCTGCACTTTTTGTTGTATATTTGCGATTTCTTTCATTCTTTGGTCAATTGAAACCGTAAATGAAGATTTACACTAATTTTATGACTATTAAAAGGCAACCAGTTTTAATTTTTTTTATCAAGTGTGTCATTGTTTCTATGTATTTCATTCTAGATAGTATTTCTTGAAATTTAATTTATGAAATTACAGTTACTCAACATTTCTTTTTTTTCTAATGATTAGTACTGAATTTCTTGCTAATATTGTAGATTTTATTTGAAAATATAAGAAAATGTCTGATTGCAACTATGTTTAGTACTGTTGTGATATTTCCGAACTTTGCGAAAATTGTAAGGAATAGAATTTTTCCAGATTAGGTGTATGATATTCCATTATTTACATTGTAATGGATTATATTTCATACGTGATTTGCAAATAAATATTTAAATTACAAATTAGGTATACATAAACAAGTCATATTTACCAAGCAAATACTGGTCTATACAAGAAGCTATAAATGTATGAAACCAGGTAGTTCAATAGGTGGATATAAGTCTCTCTTTACAGTTTATGTATGGGAGATGTATTTTAATGTTATTACTATTCTTAAAATGTTTTAGTTTAATTGTTCATTACTTCGCTTCTAGTTTACTTATTTTCTTATTTATTTTCTTCACTGAGGTATTTTTCCCTGTTGGAGCCCTTGGACATATAACAACCTGCTTTTCCAGTTAGGGTTGTAGCTTACCCATTAGTAATAACAATAATAATAATAAAAATAATAGTAATAATAATAATAATATTAATAATGTTATTGGTGATGATAATAATAATAATAATAATAATAATAATAATAATTTACATGCACACACTTGCCCTCTCGCGATCCTGTGAAAATGATTGTCAGACCTCCTTCACTTTGCGGTTTCTCACAAAACCGCACCGAAAGTTGGAGAAAGTGTTGAGTGGTAGTACTTAAAGGAAGAGAAGTAGAGTAAAGCAATTATTCTAAGTCGTATAAATTCTTTTACATATTTTAAAGAAAAAAAAAACGTTAAAAACGAACCATGCTGGAATTGACAGTTGATATCAACGTTACTAAGCAACAGATGGTTTAAAAACTGTTTTGTAACTATTAAAACATTTTGCATATATTGGTGTGTTCTATTCTGAATGATTACGCAAGCCAAGACGTATTTAGAGTTGTGAGGATAGAATTTTTAAGTAAAATTTTGGGTACACTGTGTAGATTCATAAAGAAATTCATAAAAGAAAATAATGAAACTGAATGAATTCTTGAAATATAAGAAAATTCACAGCAAATCTTTATGGTTAACATAAGTGTTCTTAGTGTTTTGTCACTTTTTTCATGTGTTATTATTATTATTATTATTATTATTATTATTATTATTATTATTATTATTATTATTATTACTTGCTTGTATCATAGGCTTTTGAAAAGGTTCGGCTATATGTCTTTATTTGGTTAAGAAGTGCGTTGGTGTAATGGGATAAGATTCGTGTTTTTTTTTTTTTTTTTTTTTTCTCTCGTTCATATTTCAATGTTATAAACTGCTATCGATGATGATTTAAGTGTACAACGATTAAGGTATTTGAGAAACAAAGAAAGTTTTAATGTTTTTGGCTGCCACTAGAAATGTAGAAGAAGATTAATGATCAGGTGCATCTTAGTAAGGATTCGTTTTTTGTTCTTTGCCCCTTTTTGCTTAGCACAGTGCCAGTTACACACATGTTTAGACCCAGGGTTTGGCACTGATGGATTTTTTTATGTTAATGGCATTCCGTTTTTCCTTACATACGTAGATCAATCTCTCTCTCTCTCTCTCTCTCTCTATCTCTCTCTCTCTCTCTCTCTCTCTCTCTCTCTCTCTCTCTGCCATTTGACAGGTGTAGCGCACCATAATTTTTATTTCATCGAAGCACCTGGAGGAAAGAACGATGTTAATTATATAAAGTTACGTAAAATTTTAGGAATTCACACATGTAATATATGTTGCTTTTTTAATTTACTTAAATTTCTTCCCCAATTTACTTCGTCAGCTTCTGCATTACGCGATAATCATAAGCGCTACCACCACTTTTAATGATGATGGCAATAATGATGATGAAGCTGTTGCTAATATTCATTCTTTGTAATCATTAGCACATTTTTATTTTTTATTCATTGCTCCGTGATATTTTCTCCTTCTGTAGAGCATGAAATGAAATGAAGTTCGAAAGCTAACGGGAAGAAATCGGGAGCTGGATCTTATAGTGTACATTTGTGTACTTAACAGTAACCGTTGTGTGAGCGGCCGTTATGTAATCCATATTGATGCACACAGAAACCCCCTTTCAGTAATGGTTTCTTTAATCTTAGGTACACGGTCGTAATTTCGATACCTTTTTCTCTACGAACTCTTGCCATGGTTCACTCATGGATGCTCTTTGAACACGTTATCCTAAGGTTATCTGAAAACCTAGATGGCTGACCTAATTAAACTAAGCTCTTTTTTTTTTTTTTTTTTTTTTTTTTGCACCATGTTAATATCACGTTTTTGTTTACGGTCGCTCACAATGGAAGGTATGCATAAAGCGCACACGCACCAATGTGCTGAACTTCATATCCGCCACCAATTTTGGTCCTTTCGCGACTAGTTTGTAGATATAAATTGTACAGTCAGCTGTTGTTTACTTGATTTCAATTGTGGTTACATGATGATATACATGAGAACCTGCTTGCAAGGCGTGGTTTTCACACACAAATCCTTTCTGTCATTCACGGCGGCTGTTAGAAAAAGATTAAACTAAACACGAAAGGACATAACCCACTTCCATTTTCATGATTCAAACGGTAGAAATAGCGCATTTGAACGATACATCGAACGGTTAAAGAGGAAGACCGAGAAAATAGCTGCTATTGTTCAAGGGAGCTATTAGTTTCGCCAACATGACTCCTTTAATACGCGCAAGCTATTTGCCGTGCATTGCAAGGCTGTCAAAATGCCACGGAGTCAGTCATGTATAAGGCACACCCCTCATGCTTACTGATCCCAGGTTATTTTCTATAAATTCGCGTCGCACTGACTATGGTCATCGGCGCCGTTAGGTGAAGATGATTACAGTTCTAAATGATCTAGCAGTTTTGGATATTTAAGAATAATGACTGGCAACTGAGATATCTGTATACATATGTAGAATCCCGAGTGATTATCTGACACAAGTCGAGCTTCTACTACCATTGTATTGGCATATCATCCTCTGCTGTATTATTATTCTTGTTTTTATGTTTTATTAGTGTTTTGTCTAATTATTTTGTTTTGTTATTATTTTTTTTTCTCCTCTAAATAACTTCTGTATTCCATATTATTAAACACTTACTACAAGGACTTTGTACCGGAGTTGTGGTTTGTTTATAACCCACTATCAGTAATATTTTCCTCACGTTTTTATATTAAAGGATCATTTAATATATTTTCTTTCTGTTGCCTCACTTTTTGTAGGTATTTCCCTATTTTAGCTTATTGTTCAGAGCCCTTATGTTGTTTGGGCATGGACGAACAACTGTTATTTCTTGGAATATGTAGTGCGCTTAAACAAGATAACGTATTTAACGTTGAACTACGCAGATTTTCATTTTAACAAAAATAATTGTACGTTGCTCCTACATTCGATGTCAACCTTAGTTTTACCAGATGATTCGCTGCTTATTTTTCTTTTATTAACTAATCCCCGCAATCTCTCTCTCTCTCTCTCTCTCTCTCTCTCTCTCTCTCTCTCTCTCTCTCTCTCTCATTTCAAAGAAAGAATTTACTCGTTGAGAAAAAGGATTAAAATGTAATATATGGTAATTCGCTGATTAATCATTTAGGATAAGTTTGAGTGTCCAATTCTTTTAAAGATTAAATGAGAAAGAGAGAGAGAGAGAGAGAGAGAGAGAGAGAGAGAGAGAGAGAGAGAGAGAGAGAGAGAGAGAGTCACTGAGTTTCTTTTAACGTCACGTAATATTTCCAAAGAATTCAAAGCGGGCGAAAGGATGAATAACCATTTAGATGAGACTGACTGGTGAAAGAAGTTGCATCTTACAGCATGATATTCATGCTGGGCCTCTTCCTTTCAGACGTCAGGCACAGGGCCAAGATCTGACACTAGCAGCTGAGTTAACGCACAAAATGAAGAGACATTATTTTAAAGTTTATCGATGCTAAACCGTGTGGAAAAATAGTTTGTAAATAGGGGGTGACAGACATTGTAGGTTTTTTTTTCTCTCTCAAATTTGGCACGCTTTTCGAAGAGGTATTTATGAATTATTTAATAGGTAATCGAATTGAGCGTGTTTTCGAAGGATTAGTCTAAAACGGCTGGAAGTTTTTCTCTGATCATACTCAAGGACTGCTATGATAAGACGAGAGAGAGAGAGAGAGAGAGAGAGAGAGAGAGAGAGAGAGAGAGAGAGAGAGAGAGAGAGAGAGAGAGGGAGAGGGAGAGAGAGCGAGCTGTATGCTACGCATTAATGAATTGAAGGTGTAGGTTTACTGATAAAATTCATGTTAACGTTGATTATTTTTGTCTTATGAGAGCCTTCAAGCAGAGATATGTAAATCTTCCTTTAGACGTTTCTATTTACATCTTCCATCTCTTGTTTATCTTAATTATCCATGGTATGTAAGCAGGAAGTCTTAGCGCCATCACTTTTTTTGGCTAAATTCAGTTTGTCGTTAATGAGCGTTTTCTACCTTATTAATCATAGCTTTACCTTCGCCTCTCTCAATTTATCATTAAGACTTTTTCTATTTACTGTACTAGGAAAACTTAATTAATATTTATATCAGAAAGTGTTACTCGAAAGTTCAGTACAATTTTATATGATTTACTTAATTATATGCTCTCTTATATCTACTGTATATACCATACATTTAGTGTATATGAATAATTGTAAGCATATACAAACATGTTTCATCTCGATCGATTATTGGTCAGTCATGAAGTAATAAATGGCAAGGATATCATTAAAAATACTGCACACTTTTTTTTAAATTTTCTTTGCGTATATACAACGCTGTACTTGCGCAGACCCAGATGTAAAAATTCAGATAGGACATCTTAAAATCTTTCTTTGTTATCTTACTTGAATGTCTTGAAGCTTACCTATTACGATAGGCTTGTTGACATAAATTTGCCTTTTTTTCTGCTTATTGTTCTTATATTATATTTTTTTTTTTGTGGTGAATATGTTAAAAAGGGGCATTCCTTAAGATGTCACAATATTGTTAATATGGAACTCTAGAAAAACTGT
>NC_090725.1:282815856-282820856 GCF_036898095.1 Palaemon carinicauda
AATGATGCTGGTAACCCATCCTCTCTCCTTTGCTTTAAACTACCACAGTGAACTCGCTCTCAGAAAGTGATTCACAGCTTAGGTCAAGGGAAGCTCCCTGGGGTGCCGAAATTGCTTCTTTTGCTTCCTGGATCGATCATAGTGCTCATGGGTCATCTTTTAGTTTACTTTAAAATCATTGAGTGTTTTACGGCCTATTTTACGCCCAGTAGTTACCAATTTTTTTCTGTTTTTTTATTTACATATATGAATATTTTATAAAATGCTATATTAGATATTATTGTAAAGGAGATTTAGTCACCTTTTGGATAATATTTGTTGTTTTATCACGTAAATTTCTTTCGCTATTGAAATATCCCTATAAAGGTCATGAGACTTGAGTGCCAAACCATTTCAGAGTTGATGGGGCTCAAAGAGTTTTCATTTCTCCCAGACCCATTCTTTATGTGTTTTCTTTAATGTCACGACAATGTCAATTATGTTCACCGAGTATCAACGTTAATTGTTGTTATCATGATTATTACCTAGTTATACCACATTCTTACGTTATTACCCGTATGGTACTAGGTTGAGTCCTCTCTCTGTGTTTTTACATCTTAAGTATCCTCGTTTGGTTTTTGGCCACGTCGGGTTGAGTTCGATGTTTTTATTGCTTTGAAAGTATTTAGATTAGCAATAATAAATGTGATTTTTAGTAGTCATGGTAAAAGTTGCAGTTATGAAGCCAAAAATTTTATGAGAAAAAAGTATAATTTTTCCTTATATGTTACTTAACTAAATACTTTCAGAAGGATTGAAAATTTAATAAGGTCGATTTATCCAAATAGCTATCTAAAATGCTCAGCACAGCCCTTTTTTACTTTTTTGTCACGACCCCCTTAAAGCTATGAGAACAGATGTTGGAGATGGGAGTTACCCGGGGAAACATTTGAAATTTTGTAACTTTATAGTGTGGAAATGTCGAAGTAAAGGTGACTTCTTTTCATGTGAGAATTAACATAGACGTGTGTGTAATGTGTATATATTTATATATACTCACACACACACACACACACATATATATATATATATATATATATATATATATATATATATATATATATATATATATATATATATATATTACAATTATATCATATCTAATACATACATTCATTCATCCATTCCCTCACTCACAAATTTGGAAAGTGAAAAATGTTCCATCAATCTTATTGCCTGATGTTTTCTTCTCAGCCCTCTACTTCTGATAGGCCTCGAATGTATATACATTACTGTACAATATATAAGATACTGCTTGCAGATATTTTACATCCTAATAAAAGGGTATTTTTCATTTTGTAAGGGCAGAGCGTGTATAGAACCTTGAGCTTACTTTATCACCCCGTCTGGCAAACACATTTTAGCCGGTTCTATCTTTTCGGAGATACAACAGGATTTCTTCTTTTCGAGCCACCCCCTCAAGCAGGAAAAATATCTTTTCAATCTATAGTATAACTACTTGATTTTTTTTTTCAAACTTGTTCTGTATTATCTTGTCATTTGTCTTATTTTCATTTGTAATTGAAAATATTATTTGAATAATTTGTATGGATAGGGATTCATTTTGATCTTTATAGGAATTTATTCCTTTAGCTCTATAGTTTTTTCTTTATTTTCATCTTTATGGATTTTTTTTATTATCATTGGTAAAGAAATACTCATGGAATTTGGTATATCTTAGTTATTTTCGCTTTTCTTTTTTTTTCTTTTTTTTTTTAGAATTTGGATATTCATAGGAGTTTATTCTCCCTATTTTTACTATTTTATTCCTACTAATTTTTATTTTTCTGCAGCATGTTCATCCAATTCATCTTTATAGAAATATATACACCCAAGTTTTGTCTTTAAAAAATTTCTTTTTTTTTATTAGTAGAATTAACTCCCCAAAATACTAATTAAAAAAAAAGTATTAATTGTGTTTAATCTGCTTCATTCTAGGAATTTAGTATTCCTTATCTTCATTTTTATAGAAAAAGTGTTCTTACTAACTCAAGTGTGAGCCTCTATTTCATATTGTATTATCTTGACAAGTTTTCTCATTTTGTTTATTGTTGCGAGTCTCTCTCTCTCTCTCTCTCTCTCTGTCGGTGCCATTGGGAATTTTTCCGGTATAACTGGTTCAAGACCGTCTTAAACTTTTAAAGGAATTCTTGCGTGAAATATGCGTTCTATTTCTCTCAAGGTTTTATTCAAGTCGGCTTTAAAGTCGGAGTTGAATTAAATCATAAAATAGAAACTCGAGAGAGAGACCAACTGTCAAAGTGTAAAGTATTCGAAAATAATAAAGAAAAATAATCG
The DNA here is from genome assembly GCF_036898095.1 of Palaemon carinicauda. NCBI lineage: Eukaryota > Metazoa > Arthropoda > Malacostraca > Decapoda > Palaemonidae > Palaemon > Palaemon carinicauda. The sequence continues at coordinate 282,818,194 of NC_090725.1, forward strand.
AATTTTTACCTTTTTAGAATTTGTATATTATTATTATTATTATTATTATTATTATTATTATTATTATTATTATTATTATTATTATTATTATACAATCAAAATAAAATATTTTAAGAATAGTAGCAGCATTAAATTAAATTACTGTTACTATTTGTTAACGGTAGTGATATTACTATTACTGGTTATAGAAGTTATGTTGATTATTATATTGTAATATCTGTGTTTACAATTCTCCCTCGCTTTCCCGTTCCTTATCGTCCTATTTCCTAAATTCTTCGAACCGTCCAAGGTTTTAGAAGAAGTCGTGACATTAAGAGATATAAATAAAGTTTCGGGGCACGTATCAGTCGCAATCCATCTCTGGAAGATTAATCTACAGGCCTATATTAGGCATAGGCTTAAACGAAGGACGTATCGTGATGTCTTCTCCCGCTGGTCTTTTTGGCTGATGTGCGATGTCTCCCCTACGTTTATGGGATGGGTTGCCTGTTTTGGTTTATTCATCCTACCGACGTCAATGATAATTATATTCATTGCCATTCAACCCTTTTCTTCTCTTGAACGGCGGCGATATTTTACTGTTAATGTGATTCTTCGGAGAATATGTCATAAAATCCAATTTCTCATTTTCGTAGCTAACGTATTGACTCGCAGGTAAGGTAAGCCCAGGTGTAAGTATACAATATATTTCACCTGCCAGAACCACGCTGCCTCTTAAGGCGAGAGTCCCATTTAAAAGAAATGGACTTATGTCTCTCAAAGCCTCTGTGCATTAGGATTTTGGGTCCTTGAAAAGCTGTCTTTTATGTTTGTCAGTAGCAGTGTTCACCGTGATAGTTCTTGTGAAAGGTACATAGATGGTGTTGAACACGCAGTCAGCGTGTTTGTGTTTAAAAAAAGATAGTGGGGAATTTTACCTGAGCGCAATATCAGGGCTGAAGGGCAATACCTCTTGTGTGTTTGTAGTGGTAAGGATTTACGTTTTGTTTAAGATATTTAAAAAAAAAAATTCGTGATTTTCGTTCTAATATAAAAATTCTTTCATCCTTTTTATAATATCGTATTTCGATATCCTACTTAACGTCTTATTTTCTTTTTCTTTTTATTTTTGTATCTGGCAAGGAAAGCATACCAGAGATTTCGATTTACCACAACATCTTGAACATATAAGATCATAATTGCTTACTTATGATTAGCATTGTAAAACCAAAAGTCCTTAATTACGATGAACTTGATAAGATTGCGATTGCAATGACGATAAAAATACTCTTCCAACAACTGTTTTAGTACGATGTCATTAAGATAACAATCAAGTAATAGGCACAAGATGAATATTTATCAGGCAAAGTTATGCGATGACGTCGCAAAGTTATCGTTGTTCGAATATCTGAAGGAGTAATGATTGATATAAAAACATACCCATATCAGTGGTGCCTGCTAGAACGTTCCTCTTAAATTTGACCCAACAGACACAGTTATGCGATGACGTCGCAAAGTTATCGTTGTTCGAATATCTGAAGGAGTAATGATTGATATAAAAACATACCCATATCAGTGGTGCCTGCTAGAACGTTCCTCTTAAATTTGACCCAACAGACACAGGCTAGTGTCCCTGTTGGTAACACTGGGACCCCGATAACTATCGCTAGGAACGGCCCTTTTTCGGTGGGGATACCCGTGCTTTTTTTACTCACTTTTTTTTTCTTCCCCTTTTAGGTATGGCTAGATTAGGTCAGCCTCAAGTTTCCCACCTCGTTGACATTCGAAGCATAAAAGAAAAAAATCTTATTTTAATATAATTTAGAAATCTCTAGCGAGGTCCCATCGGGGAGCTATATTTTATTCGGATTAATATTCATCATTAACAAAGATCCCTATTTATTTATCTTTTTTAGCATCAATAAAAATTAAGAAAATAAGAACTTTCTGCTCAAAATTTTGATAGATCAACCATACGAAAAATGTCCATGAACATGAGGTTTTTAAGCATTATTTTTTAAAAGGACTAACTTCATGTAGAATCAATTTCCAATTCGATTTCTTTCCTATCTTTTCCGCTTTTCAAAATAACAATAAAAACTCTTGATGTTTGTCTTCCACACCCGCTTTTGAACAGGTAGCTACTTCAATGTGGTAGCAGGTGGGCGAAGGGGGACGCGGACTAAAAATGATTGTCATTTGCCTGAGTGCTCCTGTGGGGGACATAATGCAATCCTTGAACCTGTTTATGAGTCTTCCTATTTGTCTCCTCAAGTTTGTGTGTCACAAAATCTCTCTCTCTCTCTCTCTCTCTCTCTCTCTCTCTCTCTCTCTCTCTCTCTCTCTCTCTCTCTCTCTCTCTCTCTCTAAAGGGAAGTATTTTTAAAGATATATTAGGGGTCTCAATAATTTTTGTGTATATCAACTGAAATTACTTGATTATAAATTTATTAGAGTTATGTTAAAGTAAATTTTTAGGTTTTCCACAAAAATATTTAAACAAATAAAAAGAATATTTTTTTGTGAATAGTCCTTGTAAAAAGCATAGAAATTTTCCTTTATGGAATTTTTCACTAGTTAAAAGGAAAGGAAATTGGTTTATAGATATAGCGCATAAGGAATACGTAAATACAACTTCAAAAAAACTTCATCATTCCCGTAAAGTGTAAAAGAAAATGTAAACT
>NC_090725.1:282823356-282827570 GCF_036898095.1 Palaemon carinicauda
ATTCTTTAGATTATTTGTGTTACATATAAAAAAGGTGATTATGTAACTATTGTGATTTATATCGTTGGAAAATGAAAAATTATATTTGCTTCTGCTAACTTAAATTGGCTACGCTCGTCTTAGGTATAATTCCTTGTATTATCAAAGGAAGATGTCATTGAAATAATGCAATAAGTTTGCATAAATTGTTAACAATTGAGGATTACCACTTAATAAATTGTCAACAAGTGAGCATGACCACATTCTTCTTACCCCCAAATATTACTGGATTATGTTACCTACTGGCTTCATCTAATATACCTCATTTCATCTCCGTACTGGGCAATTTTCCTTAGTTGGAGCTCTTGGGCTTATAGCATCCTGCTTTTCCAACAAGGGTTGTAGCTTGGCTAGTGATTGTAATGATATTAATAATAGAAATTTGAAGCTCTTTGGTTTCTATTTGATTTGCTTTTAAGCCAGTTTAGAAGGAAATTCAATTTTCTGTCTTTTGTGTTATTGTTATTGTTATTACTTGTGTGGATAGAGAGCTATTTAGCTATTGCGAATTTGGTTTCATTTGTCTATCTGAATTTAATGTCAATCATAACTTGGAATTTTGCTTGTAACCTAATGTTTAGACTTGTTTCACACGCTTATGTCGGACATTTTGTTGTTAATATCATTACGTTGTAAGATCGTATGCATATGTGGTTATTCATGGCATTCTTTTATCATATCCTTTTCATGAACTTTCATTTCCATTGTAATCTTTGCTTTATTAAAACGGTAAGAAGCATTGCTTTTTCCATGACATCATTCAAATCTCATTTTTTAATCATGTGTTAATTTTTCTATATAATCTTCTCATTTTACTTCACCAATGTGACATTTTCGTGACTAACGCACACTTACATTTCCTAGTGATTCTGATTATCCAACGCGCAGGTTCATGGGCACATGAACCTGTTTGAATTAGTATCTGTTAAGTTAAATAATCATTTATGATAACACGACCTCTCATTCAATAATGAAGGATTTATCACGAATAACTTCATCACTGTCATTTTGGTAAAGCCACGCAGAGTAGAATTATTTTAATTACCAGAAACCGACAGAATTTTATAAATGAGTATTATCTTCTTAATAATAATTTACAGTAAATCCTTCGTATACAATGCAGTGAGCTTCATCACTCATTTGTCATTCTTGTGTCATGTCTCATGACACATGAATGACGAATCTTGTTATTGCTGTATAAATTTTATCATACAGTATCTTCCTAATATGGATGAATTCTAATTTGTCGTTTATTTTGATAAGGTTTCGATTAAGTATAAAAGAATTTTTATATGTATATATGTGTGTATCTATATGATGTATAGTGTATATATGTGTGTACGTATGTATATATATGATATATGTATTTATTTATGTATATATGTATGTGTGTGTGTGTGTGTATATATATATATATATATATATATATATATATATATATATATATATATATATATATTTAAAAATATCTCATTCCATTAAGTTTTTGGTGGTTTGGACAGTTTCTTGATGTCCGTGTGGATGATTTTGCAGTTCCACACGCTATGTTTTAATCGGGGCTGGAGAAAGGTCCCTTTAACTAGGAGTTCAAAATGCTAATTATTACCCTACCATATAAACGTATATATGTATGTATATATATGTGTATATATATATATATATATATATATATATATATATATATGTGTGTGTGTGTGTGTGTGTGTGTGTGTGTGTGTGTATTTATATAAATATAGATAGATAGATATGTGTGCTAGATTTATTTAGATACTTTTACAAATAGTTACTGGGACCTTTATGGCTTCTGCGTTTGCCTGGCACTGTTGGTCACCATTCCAGGTACTGATGAAACCCAGTATTGGCTATGTTCTCCTCTCAAGTACCTATTGATGTGTGTGTGTGTGTGTGTCCTCTCATATAACTGTATGAGTGAGTTTGTGTGTATTTAACCTGAAAGCAGAAAAGGCGAAAGAAAATCAAATTTCCTTAAAAGCTGGAGGTCAGTCTCTTTCCTAGAAAAGTCTTGTGATGTAACTGACTAACTGTGTTGTTAGACAGAATTTGGAACGAAAGGAACTTTTAATTGATTTAGCGTTGCATTAGCAGCGGTAAAGTTAGTGACTTGAAATCAGGTTAAGGAATTAGTTTAGTTGTAAGTTAACGAAAGGAGCCCACGATTTTGGCCTTTTGTATCCTATGAGAGAGTTATGTTACATACATAAATAATTAATTATAGACGATGTATAGGCTACATACGTAAAGGTCCGATAAGATTTGTTTAAGTGATAAATGAGAAACGTTTGAATACGTGTAATCTAGGTGACAACCTAATCACAAGAATTGGTTTTTGTATTTGCTAGTACAATGGCCTTTGCGTGCAGTTATATAAAGGATCATTTTTGGTTGTTGGTAAAGAAATAACACTTTTAGGTCACCATTACAGTATTGATATTGAAATTACATCGTAGTATTGTGGCTCATTACTTAATGGTTTTAGTTTATGTCATGCAATTTTTTCAGTGTTTTTAAAATTTTGTTGACATGTTGCTATTTTCGAGCTTCAGTTTTATTAGTGCAACCTCAATTGTAGATAGGTCAAGCAGCCTTGTTACGCACAATTGTAGTATAGTTTTGAAGGGTTTTACTCTCTTATGCGTCGTTGAAGAGTGGTTACCGACTATTAATTGCAAGTTTAGTTTAATAAAGAATCTAAGTTTTTACTCTGTTATATTATCTTGTTACGTGCTTCCCCTTGTGTTTTCTAGTATTCTTTTCAAGTCATGATTGATGGCTTAACCCTCTTAAAGTTTCCCTCAAGATATTGACTCTGCTTAAAATCTGAAACTGAACGCATTTTCCTTTTTAATTTATTTGTTGACTTCGTATTGTCTTTGATAAAGGTGATGTGAATTAAACTTCATTCATTATTTTTATCTTTAGTTTTGGTAACAAATACTAGATAATGTTGCTTGATATTACAAATGTTATAAGCTTTTAGAATTCGAAACGCAAATCTGTAAAAAAAAAATATTTCTATTTCATTTGTTTCAAAATAGATTGAAGTGCAGTTTTATGTTGATGTTATTTTGATTTTGAATTAAATACTGATATGTGTTATAAATTTATATTGATCATTTCCATTGGTTTGTAAGAAAATAGACTGGGATGTTGATTTGATAGGAAGGGTATGTATTCACCCCTGTCGTCTGTTTCTTAGTTTATTTATTTGTTTATTTGTGAGGAACTGTACACAAAACCAACTGTGCCGATTTTGACCAAACTTAAACCTTCTCTCTCTCTCTCTCTCTCTCTCTCTCTCTCTCTCTCTCTCTCTCTCTCTCTCTCTCTCTCTCTCTCTCTCTCTCTCTCTCTCTCTCTCTCCATTTTCTTTAATTGGTTATGTTTGATCTCTCACTCCATTTATTTTTTGCTATCCAATGTTTATTTCATTTCTAGGGTATATGATCTTTACTACTCCATTTTTTTATGATCTCTCTCTCTCTCTCTCTCTCTCTCTCTCTCTCTCTCTCTCTCTCTCTCTCTCTCTCTCCTATGCGGTTAGGCGTTTCACTACTAATCGCTAGTCGGGAAATCGTGCATGCATTGGCATTTTTGAGCAACTGTACACAAAAACTACTTGGCCTATGAAGTACAAGTACAATTTCGCAGCAGTATTTTGAAAATAATATGGTTTGTTAGTTTATTCTTTGCTTGTGAACAACATTACATAAAAACTACTGAATTAATTTTAGAGAAACTTTGTGGAAATGTGTGGCATAACCTAAGGACAAATCCATTAGATTTTCAAGGAAATACATCGTAGTACAAGTACGCAGGGGAGCTAAGAGCATAATAAAACTGTTTAACGTGGCGAAGGCATGCTCTCCACTGAGTGCCCCTTTAGTATTGTATTTATTTGTACATTCATATATCTATTTTTCTTGTTGGTTTTGGAAAAAAACGTAAAAAAAATTCCCTGTAAAATAATGTTTAAAGACTTAAACATGAAATATTGAAAATAAATGGGAATGTTACAACAACGGTTTTGAATCTTTGTATATTCTTTATGATTTAAAGAAAATGGTTTAGAGTTTATATTATATTCCTCATGTCCATTATGTCCATGATTGACAGATCAATTGGGTAGTATTCTGACGTCGCGAGACTCTAATCAA
>NC_090725.1:282828070-282833070 GCF_036898095.1 Palaemon carinicauda
ACAAAAGTAATTGGATCCTAATGGAAAATGATGGGAAAGTATCATTAGCTGCTGTCTGAGAACATTATTCTTATCGTGAATTGTTACACTCACAGTTTGTGGCATTTATTAGAATCAGGTTAACTATGATGGAATTTAGCCAGTCATTTATAGGAGGATCAGTTGGCCATTTAACTGAATGTGCAGAAATAACAAAAGTAATCATCCTGGGAAAGTCCCATCTGCTACTGTTGTCTGAGATCTTGTTTTTTTTTTTTTTTTTTTTTTTTTTTCCGTGACATATTACATACAGTATTTGTGGCATTTACCAGCAGTTAACCGAATCAGGTTAATTGATGGAATTGAACCAGTTATTTAAGAGGAGGATCAATTAGCTATTAGTCTGAAATAACAAAAGTAATTAAATAATGGGAAAATCCCAGTTGCTGTTGTTTGAGAACGTATTTGTTTTATCGTTATTTATTACAGTTTGTGACATTTAACTGGATCGGGTTAACTATGATAGAAATTGGTCAGTATTTATAGGGGGTCAATTGGCTATTAGTCTAGATGTGTAGGAATTACAAAAGTAATTATTCCTTATGGAAAGAATTGGAAATTTCCATTTGGTGCTGTTTAATAATGTAATTTTATTATCGTGGCTTGCTGCACACAGTTTGTGGCTCTTACCTGAATTTTCAGGGTCTTTTGGTGGGAAAAAATGAGCGTTTAAACCTGTTGTAAATTAGATTACAATGAATTATGATACAACGAACGTCGTCTGAGTCTCTCAAAACAGCTGTCCAGGTTCAGCTACTAAAGAAAATAAATTTAGGAAAGAATTTCACTATCAAAAAGCAGTTTTTTTTTAGCAGTTGATCGGGGTAGCTTTTTTTTTAGTTCTTTATAATGTTTGATGTATTATTATTCATTGTAATCTAGTTTAAGTTTAGATATAGTTATCTTGATCTTACCTAAAGACCTTGTGCAATTACAGTTATGTAAATGTGTCATATTGTGTACAGGTGACGTAAGTGAATTTGCGTCATGTAATTGTCATAAACTAGAACGGGATTTCTAGATTACGTAGATTTAATGCATTTGTTTTAACATTCATCATTATTTTAAGTTATGAGTGTATGCTTGCTTCAGCTGATTATAATTCTTCATGTGTGAATTATATGAGATGGTCCTCTTTAGTGGTAGATTTTAGATGATATGAAATACAAAGATTAGTGTTGCGATTTCTAATTTTCATAGGGTGTCCACATATTTTACTTTGAAGACCGTAAGGTGTTTCAGTCAATCAATATATACAGTATATATATATATATATATATATATATATATATATATATATATATATATATATATATGTGTGTGTGTGTGTGTGTGTGTGTGTGTATATATATATGTATATATATATATATATATATATATATATAATATATATATATATATATATATATATATATATATATATATATATATATAATATATATATATATATAATGTACGTATACACACAGACACACACACATATATATATATATATATATATATATATATATATATATATATATATATATATATATATATATATATATAGTAGATAAAATGTAACAAACTTTACTTGTACTTCTGTCTACACGCATATATGCCTCTTGTGTAGTAATCTTTATTCACTGGGTTTTCTCGGGAGAGACAAAGAGAATTTGAGAAGGTCTATTTTAATCACCGTTATATCTTCTTTTCCAATTTCAGTGAGTTTTCCTTTGATTAGCAACTACTCTCTCTCTCTCTCTCTCTCTCTCTCTCTCTCTCTCTCTCTCTCTCTCTCTCTCTCTCTCTCTCTCTGGGCTTCCTTTTGTTCTATCTTTAAGAAGCTCCCAGTGGCTGCTAATGAAAGCGGTCATTTACAATTCACTCCTGTACCTTTATCAAGAAAATGGGATCCAAGTGTGTTGGGTCCTCGTGAAGAGTAAACTCTCATTAGTGAGAACTCGTTCATATGTCGTTTTCTTTTTATCTTATTTTTCTCTGTTATCTCAAAATGTCGTTACAGCATTAAGGTTTGAAGGCCGTTCTTGAATCCCAGAGGCAAGGGACAGTGATAATGCGCCAGCTAGCAGGACACTACCCTAGAGACCGACCATATATACATATGCGAAGCGTTCAAGAACCCTCTCCACCCAAGCGGGCAGACCTATAGACACTCCCCCCCCCATCCTTAGCTCACAAGGATGGTGAGGTTGCAAACATTAACCCCCCCCCCCAAAAAAAAAAAAAAAAGATGAATCCCAGTCCGGCAGATCGCCAAACAGGAACGCTTCCAGTAGGCCACTACAACCAGTGGCTCTAACTCAAAACATAACATCACGAAAGACCCTACAGTATAAAAATGCATATAAATCCCTTTTTCCTGACGTGCTATTATTATTTACCTTAAATAACCTTTTTTATTGATTATGTTTACGTATTTATTTGCATACGCCACTTAATGTGGGTGGCATTTGGGAAGAGGCTACAGTCCCCTGTCCTTTCTCCCTGATTGGATTTCATCTCAGTGAGTAAACTTCCAGATACATAAACCTCAGTGTTATATCATCATCGGTTCGAATCCTTTCTGGGAGCAAATTAAATTTCATTCATATTGTCTTGGATACAAAGGTTTTCAGCCAAAGCATGACCAATAAACTAGGCAGTGTATAGTTAATATATAATTTTGGCTATTTATTCATGTGAATGTGTGTGTGGTTGTACTGTATGTATACATATATGTGTATACACTTATACAGTATTTCAACACCAATTCTCTGGTAATTGCATAGTGGCGTCGATGTGTTTCCTACAGAAATCCTTGTATTTAACGGGGGAGAATTTGAATAATGAATGAAAGTACGAGGATTCTTGTAGGAAGCACGTTGACGCGACTAAGGCAATTGCCTTTAATATATATATATATATATATATATATATATATATATATATATATATATATAATATATATATATATATATATATATATATATATATATATATATATATATATATATATATATATATATTTATATCTGTGTGTGCGTGTATATGTATGTGTGTATGTAAAGCAAACATTCACTTTTCTTTGGGAGTGGGTGACGCAAGAAAAGTACAGCAGTAAAGACTTTTAGTTTCGCATCGAAGCTTTAGGGATGAGGTTGGCAGCTTTTCCCTTATTTTAATCTTTAGCTCCTGATATCGGTAGATCCTGGTACCTAATTTTTCTGGGTAGATTGGTGTGTAGCTGACATTAAGCGATCTTTAGACTGGCAAACATGAAGTGAATGTTGCACCAATGGGCCACGATGCCCACTTGTTTATATATTTAATTTTATTATTCTTTTTTATACATTTTTATTATTTCTCTCTCTCTCTCTCTCTCTCTCTCTCTCTCTCTCTCTCTCTCTCTCTCTCTCTCTCTCTCTCTCTCTCTCGCGTTATCTTCTGTTCAGGATCCTACTTCTGTTGATACAAGACGCGACGTCTATCGTAGATCTCTGGCTTATCCGTGACTCGTAAATCTAAGTTGGTTAAAAGTTATAACGAGTGTCGCTCAGGTGACATAGTGTGCCACATTAATTTCCGCGATAAAGGACAGGAATAGTTAGAAATCGATGGACTACAGAGATATCTTCAGGTTAAACGGTTGGTGTTAGGGAAAGGATGATTCCCTGGATATGTTTTTTAGGAAATGTCGGGATAGTTATTGAAAAGATGATGATATGATAGTGGCCATGCAAGTTTTATGAGTCTTAGGATTAAAACAATGGTATCATGGTACAAAGTAGTGGGATTGGCTTGGTGTAAAACACTCTAATGGAAAGATTTATAACCATTATCAGCTGCTATATTACCATGAATTGGGGCAAGGTAATAAGCCAGGGATAAGACTTATAAACAATGACAAACGCTTTTAGGGGTTTTAAAATGCTTATAAAATTTATTAGTGTATGTTATTGTTCCCACAAGAATATAGTGCAATAGAAAATAGCAATGAAACCTTTGTTCCTTGTCAATACTAATGTGCCAAATCATGCTAACTGCTTTTAATCCGATTTAACCAAACATGAAATATACGCTCTGGAAAAAAAATTTACAGAACAGCCATTTGTAAATTACAGTAGGTCTTGTTTCACACTTCCAGTTGCATTTACATTTTCAGATTTTCTAGAGAAATAAGTAAAGGCACGACATTCATCAATGAAGTTTGAGAAATATAAGTAAATATCTTAATGTAAAGATAACATATCAAACATATTTTTAGAAGGATGAAACAGCGAAAAAAAAAAAAAAACGCAATACAATGCTGTACTCGAGTCCATGGTAATGGTAGTCGACGCCCAATTATTTCATTAAACCTTGAACGTTTTCCGTTAGAGTAGATATAGAACAAACAATATTGAGGCGAATAGTGGAGCTTCAGCATCTTTATACAGCAAGGTCTTTGCTTGAGATATAGTCCTTGGTTTTGTAAAGCGTTATGTCCTCATGGTTTTTATATTAGAAATTTTACCAGAGCAAATAGCATCGTTAAAGTGCGTGAATGTTTTGGCTTAGATATCGGTGTATGAATTAGTTTTTAATCAATCGTGTATTTATTTATATTTTATCACTAGTAGGAGGGAAAGAGGGAAGATTATTCTTTATATAAAAGTAATTTTGAATGTAATCTTACCGTTTAGTCTAATTTAGATGCTTTATTTTTTTACCGATTATGTTGTATGTGTTTATTTGTAATGAATGCTTTCATTTCTTTATGGTTGTGTTCATTATCGTCTATACGGATTTGTTTTATTATTGAAATGCTCAATATATATATATATATATATATATATATATATATATATATATATATATATATATATATATATATATATATATATATATGTATATATATATATTTATATATATATATATATATATATATATATTTATATATATATTTATATATATATATATATATATATATATATATATAT
>NC_090725.1:282843070-282845570 GCF_036898095.1 Palaemon carinicauda
TTTTTACTTATAGGTTAGTTGTTGGCCCTTGGAATTGATTACCTTGGAAAGAGTGAGTACAAGAAACTTTCCTTTCAGGACGAAGCTTGGCAGAAGCCAAAGAGTTCCTAAACTTGATTTTTACTTCTGTAATTACACTACTGTATGAAAATTTTATTCAAGTCTTTTCTATAGTTATATTGGTAAAGGTTTTTCCAATTTATTGAACTTTTGTTTATGTCTCGGGTTGTATATGTACGGCTTCATTTATGGACAGTATATATGTATGCATGTATGTATGTGTATATACATATATGTATATATATATATATATATATATATGTATATATATATATATAATATACATATATATATAATATACATACACTGTATATATATATATATATATATATACAGTGAGAGAGAGAGAGAGAGAGAGAGAGAGAGAGAGAGAGAGAGAGAGAGAGAGAGAGAGAGAGAGAGAGAGAGAGAGAGTAATATCTTGAAGTTGCCATTTGAAATGTTTCTCATATATTTTCAACTCTTAGTTTACTATATATCTTTTGAAAATATTTTATGTATGACATCTAAAGTCCGCGAACTCTTATCTTGGAAAAGAGTAAAGAATGAGTAAAATTTAGTTGTTTGAAGTGGTAACCTCATGCAAAAATTTTAAGAAAGCCTTAGTGGTGAAGGTTGTCGGAATCTTTGATCCTGAAAATATCCCATGTAATTTTGAGAGTATAAAAGCTTCTTGTTTATTCCTCGGGGAACGATTTATTTTGAAATGTGGAAAGAAGTTCGATCTGATAGCCTACTTGATGACGTGTTTTCATAATATTTGATGATTTTGTATGTCTCCTTTTTGGAAAGAATTGATTTTGTTCGGAGCCTTCATTTGTCCTTCAAGTGAAAGCACGGGTCGCTTGCCTCATAAAGTTAAGTCATTAGAAAGGTAGAAGTACTGATAGTTTAAGTAAAAAACAGAGAGAGAGAGAGAGAGAGAGAGAGAGAGAGAGAGAGAGAGAGAGAGAGAGAGAGAGCCGGCTTTCTAGTGCAGGTGCAAAGGTGTTTGAAAAGAAGGATTTACAGAGGTCGTAATTTACTTGATGCTAGTACCTGCTTGCGAGGGAGGGGGTTTTGGGGGTTTAGGTTTCCCCCTCCCCCACCTCTAAACAGACGAGCCATCCCCCCTTTCCTTTGGTAACGCCTTTCTCCACTTGTGGCACTCGGGTTGTTTCGAATTACTCACGTCTCCAGAACTCCAATACACGAAAAAGAAGAAAAAGAACCTATTTCTCTCTTGTTAGTCCTTGTTATACGAGAAGGAATATTGGAGTTACACACGAAATTTTGTTCAATATAATCTTCCTTAGAGGTAAATGATAAGTATATTTCTAGATGTAGAATCTGCTGGTGAAAAGTTATTAGTCTTCAACCTATTTCCACCCCAGAATTTCAGGCACTGAATTACCTCCCAGGCCCCAGTGCCGAACCTTATGGCACAAATTCATACATACAATCCATTCTAAGATTGCTTCAGCTTTTTTAATCTTTGCCCCTTACACACTCCTAAGCCTGATAATATTATACATTTTCCTTGTAAAGAAATTAAAGAAATATACGCTATTTTTATGAAGTAAATTGAAAATCAATATACAGGTACTGCATTTTTTTTTTTACTAACATAACCCTTTCGTTATAACGTTCAACTCTTCGTTGTTATATATGACAAACCTGGACCAACCTGTCTTGTCTTCATTCTAGTGTGATGAATGAAGCAGTCCAACATATATATGAAATGAGCCTTTAGACTTTTTTTGGTTTATTTAGCTGGCGTTAAAAAACAACAAACGATGATTACGTGCTTATGTATAGCATTTTGCATGTTAGGTAGTGCATTGCATAGACTAGCCATTTAGGCAGTGCGATGTTATGGAACGTTAACACATTTTTGCTGATGCGATGCAAAGCAAGTAGTACTCGGTCATTTAAAGAGGAAGGCACTAATGGTGATAGCTGAAGTAAATAATTATAAAAGACAAGCAGCCATGATTCCCTGGCGATAGTTTAAATCAGTATTACCAATTTTATAAGAAAAGTAAAGTACCATTTTAAGCGATTTTGTCTGGAGGAAAATTATCTTAGCCAATCAATTTGTTGAAACAGCATTGTTGTTGTCTTTACTACCCTCCCCCCCCCTCCAGTAGTCCAATTAATAGTCTTCTGCCTCTAGCGCAATTAATTGAGAGCCATGGTACCCACGAACTTCAATTATTGTGGGGAAATTTATCGCCCCCCAGTTCGAGTGTGGGCCTTTGGGGATATCAGGGTCTACGTGCAGATTTATAGGCTCCAGTTAGATTTTATTTATTTCAATTGTAATGTGCTTTTATGAGAACTTGTGTGGATTTGTAGTCAAAGGATTTTATTTGAAATGTTTCTCGTGAAATATTTGAAAGCTTATTTAATTTCACTTGTTTTAATTGATTCTATTGATAGGTATGATCTTTATTGTTCC
>NC_090725.1:282848863-282851363 GCF_036898095.1 Palaemon carinicauda
AATAATAGATTATGTTAAGGGGTAAACAGGTTGTCCTGAATATGAATGGAAATGTGTTATTTTAAAACCAATATACATTTATGAATATGTGTGTATGTGTTAATGTGTGTGGGAGAGAGTGTAAGAGAGGTAGACAGACAGGTGTTTATTTGTGTGTTAGGGAAAGAGAGAGTAAGAGACGCAAACAGGTAGATAAGACTAACAATTTAATTCAGTTCACCTTGAGTGTGATTAAAAATCATCCATTGACAAACGTTCGTACGCACGCGACGAGGCTTGCCTTGAAAGTGATTGCAAATCGGCTATTGTAATACACGTCAGAAATGTTATGAGGAAGAATTTAATGATTCCCACACTGACAAGCGGAAGGAAGTATATTTATAACTTGATGACGTAATTTTCTGCTTATGAATGATTGGTCCGGAGGCAATCTGTCCGGTATGGTGGAGGGGACTAGGAATGTGGCTTTCTAGGTTATATTCTCTCTCTCCTCTCTCTCTCTCTCTCTCTCTCTCTCTCTCTCTCTCTCTCTCTCTCTCTCTCTCTCTCTCTCTCTCTCTTATTTTGTGTATTAAGTTACACCGAAATTTTTACCGAGAGCATTTTCTATTTATTTCAATATATATTGTATTTTAAACTTATTGTTTCAACGTTGATTTAATTAAAAACTCTAATGGTCCCTTAGACGTATCACGTAGTACGTTGAGAAGCTCAAGAAAAGGCATATCTCTCTCTCTCTCTCTCTCTCTCTCTCTCTCTCTCTCTCTCTCTCTCTCTCTCTCTCTCTCAGTACACCTACTCTGCGTTAACGAGGTAACACTAACAAGTCCCATCAACCTTGCCAGAGTACGGGGGCACTTGCACTTTGCTCCGTGATGACCCTTAGGCCAAAAAGACCACATAAAAAAAGAAGCTAAAGAGAAAGAGACAAAGTCTTTGAGGTCACCAGAGCCCTTCAACATTCTCATAGGTGAGTCATGTCTTGAATATGTCATGTGTAAATTATAGAAGAAAAAAGGAGAGGAATTGTATGCGAGTATGTTGCTGGCAGCTGATATTGGACTGAACTAAATATTCATGTATATGAGTGTGTGAATGTATATCTATGTATAGTGGATAGTTTTGCAGAATTGTTGTAGGCTAATAATTATGCTTTAAATCCAAAAAATATAATTATTTGATATAGTATTTGTAAGGAAGTGGGAGGTCTGTTGATGCGGCTTCTGTGAAATTATTTGAATTATTAGACAAGGTTTTCATTATTGTTCTAGCAGCAAGAAGTGTAAAGTTCCAGGAATCCTTTTGTATTTTTTTTTTTTTGCATTTTTCGTTATGGAAAACGTTTAATTGATTGCATTGATATAAATGTTTTTGAATATGATTAGATGAGTTTGTCGATAACTAATTTTTTCAATTTTTGGGCTCATCACTCTTAATTTTGGTTTTAGTGAGTTACACAGCATATGGATCACGGAATGTTGAATTGGATCATGTGTAGTCAGTTTTTTTTTTTCCTAACTCAAATTACATATAGCCCTTGGGATACTTAATAATACATATAGCCCTTTGTTTAAATTTAATTTTAATATTTTTTATTTATTTGCTTGGAAGCTCCTTGCACTTGGACCACACGCCCTTGAAAGAGTCTTGGGGTTTGGATCCCTGCGGTCTAGGGAAATATGTTTTCTTTTTTATAAAACTTGTTATATTAGCCTGGTCTTGTCAGACATACCAAAGAGTGACGAAGGTCATAGTAGTAACATTGTTGAAAAGATCTGACCAGCGGAAGGAAGAATAAATGGCCTTTTTTTTTTTCTTTTTTTTTAGCCAATATATGTAAATGGATACTGAATACACAATTCTATTTAGTAAGAATTGTATAACTTATCAGTATTGAGGAAGTGTAAATCTAATAAGAAAAAAAAAAATGCAACGAATTGAGCCAATGATTTTTTGCCATAGCTGTTAGTTTCCCCCCGCGTGAATGAAACAAAAATAATAATTCAAGGTCTTCCATGTCCAACAGTTTCAATGAGAAACCGTTGGATATTTAGTTCAATTATTAATTTGGTTTTATATTTTGATGTATTATTGAGTATATCATTAATTCGACAATTGTTTGTAAATTGATAAATAAAATCTTTATTATTATTTCAAAACTGCAATTTCATGGTATAGGTATTAAATTCCATGTAATCTATTTTTATCAAATTGTTGGACATCAGTTAAAGTTCAAGTAATTCACTGTAAAACATCACTTACATTCTAAACATCTTGTTTTTAAAATTTCGATATGAAAACTAGAAAGGATTAAAACTAATTCTAGAGACTCATTTATATAAAAGAATGAATTCTACATTTTTTTTTTATGTACTAATTACAGAATAATTAACATCTGCAACTGCAGTTTTGAAAAAAAAAAAGTTTACTTTGATAACGAAATATTCAAGTTATTCTGAAATGTCATTTAATGCAACAAGGCCCCGGCATTGATCCCTGT
>NC_090725.1:282856363-282861363 GCF_036898095.1 Palaemon carinicauda
CCCCCAAAGTATTTTGACCTTGTGTATGATGAAAATGTTGTCATTTGGACATAATCATGATTATAACATTTTAGAGCCCTTCACCTCCCAGCGTTTTTCATAATAGATCCTTGCATCATGGTTCCGAAAACCATACCACTCGAAGACAAAAACATTTTTGGGTAACAATTAGTGTATTATTACGCTTTAAGAAGTGGGAAGGGTTAAATGGGGCTTGGGGATGTCGAAATTAAACGATGTTGGAAAAAAACACATAAGGTAAGGTGAAAGGTAGGCCAAAGTCTGTAGGGGTTACTCGGTCATGCGGAGAGGATGGGAGATGCTGGGAATATCTCTTTCGAAGACATTTGGTAAATGCCTGGTTGATAAGACCAACTCTTTCCTCCTCCTCTACAGTTTTCTGGTTTTCTCTGGTCTTGTGTTTGAAGTAATAGCAGTCATTCCGCCTCATTGGGGCTGATTTTCAAAAGGTAATGTAGAAGGAAAGACCCGTAATTTAGTGAAAGAGTGTAAGTGCTTGTTGCATAGAATTAAATGGCGTAGTATGCATGAAAAGGCTGGTGTGCGAATATGTGACAAAAGGAGAGACGGGAAAAATGAATACCCCAGTTCGACTGTGGGTGAAAGTATAGTATTAAAAATAGATTTTGGGTTAAAGGGTAAACGCGTACTACTGAATGGGAATGGAAATGGGTTATTGTCATACCAAGATAAATATATGAATGTGTGAGTATGTGTTCGTGTTTGTGGGGAAGAGTGAAAGAGAGACAGACAGACTGACAGGTGTTTATATGTGTGTAGGAAAGAGAGAGTTGAAGACTCAGACAGGTACACTAACGATGTTCGTCTTTTCGATATAGTATGAAACAAACCGAGGAATGTAATGTTAAGCCACCCCTGTTTCAGAGAGATATTCATTTGAGACATTAATCCCACTAAAAAAAATATTTACGTATAATAATAAAAAAAAAAAATCACGATAATATTTATACTTTTTATAAACACGTAAAATTATCATTCGCTCGCTCATCTTCATCTATCAAGATGAAGGAGGCCATTTGCGTCAAGATGAGAAAGAATATTTACATGAGAGGTTGATGATTATGATTATGGGTTTAGATTAAAATGGAAAAAGTGGTGGATTTAGACGAGGGGAGTTCTGGTATAATTGCATTGTAGGAAGTCTCTCTCTCTCTCTCTCTCTCTCTCTCTCTCTCTCTCTCTCTCTCTCTCTCTCTCTCTCTCTCTCTCTATATATATATATATATATAGTATATATATATATAGTATATATATATATTACTATATATATATATACTATATATATATATATATACTATATATATATATATATATATATATATATATATATATATATATATATGTGTGTGTGTGTGTGTGAGCGTGCGCTCGTGCGTGCTTGCTGGATAGCTCGCTTGCTCTGAAAGCGAGAGAGCTCTGGTTATAACGTATTTCGCGTATTCTGTGAGCTTTAATTAAGTGAATTTCTTCGGAGGCCATTCTTTCTAGTTCAAAATCTTTAAAGTTTGGTTTTAAAATACTTTTTGCGCAATGATGTTTAATTTTGTATTTTTGTTACGATGAAGATAGCTTAGAAACGAAAACTTACGTACAAAGACCGACATGTTTTCAATTAATGAAACTTAAATTTGTAACTCAACATAATAAAACGATGAGAAATTACGTAAAGACAATATTAAGACAAGAATATCAACACCATCTGAAATAGCCTTGATATCTTTTTAGCTACGACAGTCCACACAAACATGAAATGGGGTCTGTTGGAAGATTACCTGACATAGGTATGTTTATGTTTCGATCTCTGTGTTCTTTCTCCTTTCTTCCCGACTGCGCGACTTGAAGGAGCCAAACGGTGGGTGGAGGACCCTCGTTTAAGATCCTAAGTCCCTTCCGATTAAGGACCTCCGAGGCGTCACTCCCACTGGCGGAGGCCAGCCGAAATCTCTCCTACCTTTGGGGCCCCGCCATTCTTTCTGCAGCATTCTTTATCTCTATATCTGCCTATACTGGTATACATTGTCTGTAACTGTATTTCACGTAATAATTCAAAATTAAATATTATGAAGATTGGCATGTATGTAAAAATCTCATAAAACTGATATGATAAAAAGAAAACTTTTTTTTTTAGTTGATCCGTTTCATGGCGCATAATGCTGCAATTCTTTATCATTTTAAAGACATATGATAATGATTTTTATTCTTCTATATCCTATTATTTTTATTTCTCTTTCCCGTTTTTCCTTTATAAACCTTCAGAAATATTCATATCCTCGTTGCTCTGTTTCCCGCCTTCAAGCTTACTAACATCAAATTATAGAAAAACGATCTCAGTGTGGCGTGTGGTTCATTTAAACCCTTTTAATGTTAATACTACTTTCCGTCATTTTACATGTTGCTGTTGTGTATTGTTTAGGCCTATTCAGTTTTGAGATTGTGCCATTTAATAAATCTCAAACATAGATCCATTTCATAAGCTTAGTTTAAATTAGATAAAGTCTATGGCACTTATCCCTCAAGAAAATTTAGTCAGAATTGTCAGATTTTGCATCGATTCAGTTATTTGATTTTTAAAGAGTTGTTATATTTTAAGTGAGATATAAGAACAAACAATTGGGGGCATTACTTTAACAATATCTTATTTGAATTCTTATGATAATAAGGTAATTGGATGATGAGAAATTTAACAGTATTCTCTAATTTTTCATCAGATAATTTTATAATGACAAATTCAATAGTGATCTTATATTTCGTTCACCAGCCTTTGGAAACTTTTTGCACAATCACCAATGAATACTAAGCTTCAGTGTCTTGCCATTATATTTTTAGACATTCTTACTTACCAAAGGAATTCAGATATAGCCTATGACCTTTATGAACGTCACTTACATTATTTAGAAGTCTGACAATAAGGTGATAATGAAATCACGTTGGACAAATATTCCAAAAATTTCTGACTGGTTTCCATTAACTTAATTTCTCTCTCTCTCTCTCTCTCTCTCTCTCTCTCTCTCTCTCTCTCTCTCTCTCTCTCTCTCTCTCTCTCTCTCTCTCTCGTGACCTTCCATGTCAAGTCGAAAGAATTCACACCCTCTTTTATAGCCGCTGAGATAATTGTCTGGCTGTCCAGACATTTTAATTTATGTTGTTAATGTCATTGTTGTAGTATTGTTCTGTACCATTTATATTGCACACATACACACACACACCCATATATATATATATATATATATATATATATATATATATATATATATATATATGGTCATGTGTGGCTATATATTTGTTTATCTATTAATAAAATTGGTTTCTATTAAGAATAATTGTGTAACTTATACTTTTATATTAATGAGAGTAAAAACTTATAGTCTGCATTTTAATGATAAGGAGTAAGATGATACGAAAAGTGTTTTTACACCTAGTAAAATTATATATAAATATATATATGTATGTATATATATATATATATATATATATATATATATATATATTATATATATATATATATATATATATATATATATAGATTTGGGTAAAAACTTCTCTCTGAGAAAAAAGTAAAATATCCTAGTATTATTATTATTATTATTATTATTATTATTATTATGATAATGACTGGGGTTTTAGTTAATTTTTTTATATTATATGTATCTGGATTGAAACATCATGCAAAGGAGGTCTTTGGTACGTCCAAACTTTTGCACACAAATTTTATTCTTATAAATTATAAAATTATTTGTGATTTCGTTGTTAATTTTTATGGTGTCTAACATGATATTTTTTTATCTTTTCAGGTAAGCCTGATATTCAAGTAGCAATCTATAGACTCCCACAGGTAGTTTGCGGTTCTTCTACAGGTGAGTCATATATTTACAGTTCCTTAGCAACTTGTTATTTGAGACTCCAAGACCCAAAAGGCGAACGGAAGGTGACCGCGCCCAGTTCTGAGAGACGGTAGTAAACAATTATTTTCGATTTGGGAGTTTCTTTGTTAATCTTTTATTGCAGATGTTCGCGGTCTGCATAGATTGTTTTCCTGGTTTAAAGGTAGTTGATTTCTTATCTTTATTGGTCTTTTGCGAGTGTTCATTTTTTTATAGGATTTTTCGACACTGATTGGATAGAGTTGGTGATTATAATAAGACGTATTTTCATTGGTGAAAAGTCATCTCAGATCAAAAACATTCGATATATACAAAAGAATCTTTTCGTATTTTCTATTCCTTGATTCCATGGATCTCAGTGACCTCTGGCTTAAAACATCTTTCTTGCGATATATCTTTAGAATTGAGCCAAATAACAACGACGAGCCTAATTTTTTTCGAGCTCCCTACGCACTGCCCTCCTCCAGATTTCCTCCTTGGTCTCCCACGTCCTTTGACCTTGCGGCATCTAGTTAAGTATATCGTGTAACAAAAGACTATCTGGTTCCAAGATAAGCTCTATCTAGCCGCCCTCGAAATGTAGTGATGTCTTCAACACATGATAAAGACCTACTTGATGTAGTACACGTTGTTTTGAAGAAAGGCGCTTAATAGTCGAGCAGTATTTGGTGATTTTTGCCTTTTTGTGTTTATACGGTGTGCCCATTAGTCTGTTTGGATTTTATTATATGTCTCACAAATTGTATACCAACTAGGCTTTGGAATTCTATTACTTTATTTTCCTGATATCTAATGTCATCCAGTTGTTGGTTTTCCCCATTACCTCCCGTTTGTTTCTTTGTATCATTGAGTCGTAGGCCAGGTATATCAAGGTACCTTTTCCAGCACGACTATTGTAAAAAAAAAAAAACTACTATTGTACCTTGTTAGTACGCAATAGTTTAGTCCACAACAACAGCATCATTACCATAAACCCGTAGAAAATGGGCCATAGAACGTCTCATGCATAGTGAATAGACGTCCAGAATCCTTTTGGGTTGATAACCATCTAACTTTGCTATAGATTGGAATTTTGTA
>NC_090725.1:282866363-282871363 GCF_036898095.1 Palaemon carinicauda
ACATGCATGTAAGAGTGTTTGAATGTATGAAAGTTTTCAATCTCATTGGATATATGTATTCGTATGCACATGCTTAATGCGGTATATATGTAGGTGTGCGCTAGCTCCTTTGTTGATGTGCATGCATTTTCCTTTGTATGAGTTGGCTAGCCCTGTGTTTGTATACGCCTATATGGCTGCATAACCAAGTCCTTTTTATCAATGTACATATATAAGAGCACGTAATGCATGTACTTGAACTAGTGTATAATAGATATAATATTCGTGTTTGTTTCTTCGCATTTGCCGCTTTCTCATGATATGATGTGACGCAGTTATATATTTGGAGGCAACACAGATACTATCAACAGTCATCCAATCTATCTATTTTACTGCCAATCCCCTTTACGATCACACTTAACGACTGACACGTTCTAATATTATAGCCAAGTTCTTGCGAACTTGTATCCGGAAAGGTCACAAGAAGACAGGTGTAAGCGAAGGTCATATGCCCACGAGGTCACGCGGGGTGAGGACTGAGAGTGAGACAGTAAGTGGGACTCTTGCTTTCAAGAATATGGGTTTCTTTCAGTGTCTCCGCAGTTCGATTATTATTCTGATAAGACAACAGGCTGTTGTTTTTCGTAATGGTTTTACTTCATGAGGACTTGGGAGAACATAGAAGTTGCCCTTTGACATAGGTTTAGTAGACTGTCTCAATCTTGTCATGGGAGGATGTCATGTTATGATCGATTTAATTCCCTTTATCTTAAAACGCTGCCAAACTCTCTCTCTCTCTCTCTCTCTCTCTCTCTCTCTCTCTCTCTCTCTCTCTCTCTCTCTCTCTCTCTCTCTCTCTAAATTCCTATGCTAAATTTTCTGTTTGATTAACATTAGTAATATCCTGAATGCAATTTCTGAATGACTTAATTGTGAATAGTCATAATTCTTGTACATCCTGTATGTATAATGAAAACGGGAGTGAATATTGGCTCACATCCAACGCCGAGCAATCTCTTCCCTTTCGTCGCAGGTGGGGTGATGTTGGGCGAGAGTTAAATGAAATTAGATGACATTTTAATTTGTTTGACGATTTTTCAATGAGTATATATCTGAGAATATGAAATACATAATTTAATGTTTCTTACTGGTGTCTTTGACGGATTGCATTTATCATCTAGTGTCTCGTGAATGTCATAGACAAGTCAGATTTTGTCACAGATGGTTCGTGGGAGATCTGGGGTCATCGATGGCACTAGGTCATCTTATTGCTGTGTTTGTCTCATTCGGTGCCCAAGAGTTCTCTCCTCTGTGTACCTTGCTCCCAACATCGTCATTCCTCCACCTCCCTCCCTTATAATGTCTCCTTTACTTTATAGAAACTTATATTCAAGTGTGTTGTGCTCGGATATTGAATATATATATATATATATATATATATATATATATATATATATATATATATATATATATATATATATATATGTGTGTGTGTGTGTGTGTGTGTGTGTATATACACAGTATATATATATATATATATATATATATATATATATATATATATATATATATACTGTGTATATATATACATATATATATATATGTGTGTATGTATGTATGTGTGTGTAATTACAAACACATTTTCCTGTTGGGTGGATGTAAACAGGACGAGCTTGGGGCACGTGGGTGCGGGCGAGCAATGGAACGAGAAAGATTGTGGTGATGTCATCAGGTTAGCGGTGCCTGGTTGGGTGAATCCCCCTCCTCCAAATCCCCCCACCTCCTATGACTTATATGTTCTCCCTACCTATTCCCTCATCTTTCGTCGTTCTCCGGCTGTCTCTTAATCGCTCACCACACCTGTGTATTCTCGGGAATGTGAGATTTGTTGAGAGAAGCTCGTCGAGAAAGGGTAACTTGTTAATTCTCAATGTCTTTTTTTGATTAAAATCGTCTTGAAAGGTCTGTTGACAGAGGAGTGACATTCGACCGTCTGTTGGGTGTGTTTGTGTCGGTACGTTCAAAGAGAACGAGGATTTCACTCTTCGTACTATTGAATTGAAGGTTTTTCGTGAAACTTCAGAGATGAAAATGTTTTAAATTGTTCTAGGTAATGAATCTTTCGTGAGACAGGAAGTAAATAAAAAGAAATTATACCTTCTAACTTGGAGGTTATCCTTATACCCTGTGTCAAGTCCTAGTTTGCTAACTAAGCCTTTTTCCTATTAATGAGATTTAGGTTGGCATCCTCTCTCTCTCTCTCTCTCTCTCTCTCTCTCTCTCTCTCTCTCTCTCTCTCTCTCTCTCTCTCTCTCTCAGCATAACTATTCGAGGATTAGATTCATGTTACAGAAATATGGCTTTGATTTGTAGGTGTGAGGTGAGTCTGACTAACCAAATCTGTTTCAAGGTTAAAACATTCTCCTCGGGTAAATGAGCTCTCTCTGATGGGAGGTTTTTTTGGGGGGAGGGCCAGGCTATAGTACCCTTCGATTTGTCCTTGGTATAGATACGATGTACAATGGAATTTCAAATATTAATTACTACAAGTAATACATTTCTTTTTCTTCTTTTATTATTATTATTATTATTATTATTATTATTATTATTATTATTATTATTATTATTATTATATATTATTACTAATATGCGTCGGACCTCTTTTATCGGGTAATTGATTCTGCTTACCTGTTTCTTTGTATATTCATAAATCCGTTTTATAGAGTATATTATCCGATATTGCCTAACCCGAATCATTGTCATGCAAGCTTATCAAACATCACGTTATCTGAATGTGGTAAATACATAGTTAATTGGGAAATAATTTTTCTGTATTTTTGGGTTAGATGGGTCAAGCTCACCCGGGTATTGCTCACTCATTGGTCACCTGATTCACCTCAAATTCAAATTCATGTCTGACACATCATGGAGGAGACACCTGTGTTTGTGCTAATGTAAGACTGTGAAGATTACCTGCATACAGGTGTGCGGTGGGAGGGATTACTCATGGTGTAATGGAAATACATAGGAAATAAAGAATTTTTAGCACATTTCTGTTGAGTGAGGGAAAGTGGACAGTGGCCTGTGAATAGGAGACACATATTCAAGTGAATATTATCTGTTTATGTTACGGTGATTTTATTTCTGTTTTTCACCCAGGAGACACATATTCAAGTGAATATTATATTTATTATACGGTAATTTTATTTCTGTATTTCAGGTAGTACTCACACACACATTATATATATATATATATATATATATATATATATATATATATATATATATATATATATACACATACATATATATATACATACATACATACATATATATATATATATATATATATATATATATATGTATGTATGTATGTATGTATGTATATGCCTGACACAGTTTGCGAGTGTTTTTGTGTATACAAGTATTCAAGATATTCAGGAAACGAAAGTTTGCATCGAATGCCTATTTTAAATGGAAATTGTGTTTATAATTAATTAATTTATTTGTCTATTAAATAAACACATATTTGATTATAAAAATGATTAAAGTTTGTATATATAGATGTGCTACCTTGATAAGATATTAAGGAAAGATAACCTTCCGGTAGGCTATTTAGATGACAAGATATATTTTTTCATAAAGTTTCTCGCCATCGGGTTGACAGACACATTCAGTGGGAAGCAAGACATCTTTTTGCAAAGGATATCAAGGGCAGCTATCGGCTATTGGATTTATACATGTGTATATATATATATATACAGTATATATATATATATATATATATATATATATATATATATATATATATATGTGTGTGTGTATATATATATATATATATATATATATATATATATATATATATATATATATATATATATATATATATATATATCCTTTGTGTATATGATGTATTATTGTCTTTTCTTTTATTAATTTGAAGTTTTTCTGTATTTTTGGTTATTTTTGTAAAAGTTGTATAGGATTTTTCCTTACCCTTATATTACCCTGTTATTTATTTTTTCAGATTTTATATTTAGGATATATTCTCGATATTTCTTGAACAGGTTTTTGCCAAACCCATATTCAGTATTTTTATTTCTTGAACAACTAGTCAAACTTCCTTTCGAATATTCTTCTACATTCTATAACAAAAACGATTGAATTGATTCTTGATTTATATGACATTCTTGATGAACGAGAGCAAAGCATATAAGCAGTTAACATATAAACGAAATCACACACAAACAAACGCTTTGAAGACTCTCCATCTCTTTGGAGTGACAGCAGCTTGGAAAAGAATTTCATTTTGCCGGAATTTTCCATCGGCTTTCATCCTGGGACATATATTCGGGTATCCCGTTTCACATCTCTGGGTGGCGAGCGTTCGTTGCCTGCTCTGCTTGCAGCTGCCCTTGTCAGAAAACGTGAAACCTTGTGCCCCTTTAAGCTCGGCTAGTGGACCAGAGAGGGTTAGAAGGGGAGTGGGAATGGAGCGAGGTGATATCTTTCCTTAACCCTCTTAGATAAACGAATGGAGAGTGGGTGATGCAAAGGTAGTACCTTGCTGGACTACTTTCCCTTGGTATTTATCAGGTTCATTTTATAATCCTCAATACTTGCCTGGCTGGCTCCTCCGCCTTCTCATTCTTCTCCAACACACACTTGTCCCTCACATCCTCCTTATCATCTTGATTATCGTAATGATTATGATGGTTTTTTTTGTAGCTCTGTTTATTATAGTTGAATTTTCTTCCCTATCGATAATTTTTCCTTAAGAAATGGGAATTTCAATCTAACTGAAAGATATAACAAATTTTAAAAATATAACTTTTTTTTCTTCACTTTAAGTGTCTAGTTTATCTAATTATCAGCATAGTTGGGAGTTATACCCTATTTTGTTATTTTGGAGGGGAAATCTTTTGTATTCTTATGTTGTAACAATTCCTAAAAAAAATAATATCTTGTAGTTTAAAAATTTTTAGTCATAAAACAAGGGAAAGGCATTAAATGTTCCAGCT
>NC_090725.1:282876363-282901363 GCF_036898095.1 Palaemon carinicauda
ATTGAGAATCTTCTGTTCAGAGAGAGAGAGAGAGAGAGAGAGAGAGAGAGAGAGAGAGAGAGAGAGAGAGAGAATGTTTAATTACATGAGAGTTGTTCATCGATGTGTTGAGATATTGAAAGAGAGTGATGGCGGTATTTGCATATCCGGGTATCGAAGCGAGTGTGTTTAGCTCCCTGTAACGGAAAGATACACTAACAAATGTTTATTCACACGGAGCATAATGCATCCGCCATAAACCCATTTCTCGTAAATATTCATCTTATGTTCAGCTGGCCTGCACATGATTCGAACATACATTACTATGCACTCGAAGTGATAGTGAATTGTTAAAGGTATTTCTTTCTTCTCTTAATGATGCATCTAGATTAGGACATTAACTTGACCTTTCCACCTGACTTAGCTTATAGGAATTTACATCCGTAGACGTTTGATTGAAATTATATAAAACAGAGAATTAAATAAAATTACGAAATGAGTGTGAATTGATAAATGATTTAGTCTGGAATTACACTACTATGAATAATTGGTGTTGCAAAAAGATTTGTTGATTCGGTGAATGATTGTTAAAACTTATGCTATATTCATTCTGAGAAAAGTGATTTTCGTACAGTAAGAAAGGTGAGAAAACATCACCGTATTTGCATTGTTTATTTGCATTGTGATGCCGAGACCGTTAAATGTTCCTGCGCGATTTTGCTTGCGCTTATAGTCGTTGCAAAACAGGTTAGTCTGGTGCTACAGAAACTAGCTGGTGTTGGTACCTGGGTTAATATTAGCGGTGCACGTTCAGCTGCAAATGCGGGAGAAAAAAAGAGAAATCATAGTCTGATATCTCTGGAGAGAGAGAGAGAGAGAGAGAGAGAGAGAGAGAGAGAGAGAGAGAGAGAGAGAGAGAGAGAGACTCTATCTATTTGGACAGGTACTTTCAGTATGTGATAGCCAACGTGTTTCTTACCGTGTAGAAAACTGAATGTTGAATAGTCTCAATGATCAAGTATTCATGCTTATATTTCTTATTTACTTACGTTATTACCGATAATTCTTTCTACAAAATTTAGTTCCATGTTATTCACAGGTGTCTTCGGGAAGCTAGGACACATACTTCCGCTGACTGTGAATCAAAACTGAAGGAAGTTTTCTTGGTAATATTTACGTTTATAGGTAATTGATTAAACGTTATTGGAGGGTGAGTGTTAAGTTATAAATAAAGTTATTACTTTCTGATGGTTGTAAATAGGGGTGCACGTACGTTCGTGCGTCCTCCGCCGTATTGGCCTGGTATCTCTGCTAGTTTAGTACTATATTCAGTTGGGCCTCAACCATGGTAGCGTGAGGTGGTGGGATGACGACGCGTTACCGCAGCACAGGACCGCCACAATTTTGTGCACAAAACGCCATTGCGAGTATGTTCCTGGTCTCGTTGGCGGTCTCTATGTGATATTAGTGAATGAAAATAATAAGAGAAGTGATCTGAAAATCAGCGGAACCCCCCGTTTCTCCATGGATTAATATTTTTGCTTTTCGAAACGTGATGTGTGTGTGTGTACCTTCTCTCCCCCTGTTCCCCATTCCCTGGGTACCCTTGTAAACCCCCATACCTACCTATCTTGTTCCTGTAACAGGTGTGGGTATGGGGATGCCCCCTCTCCCTTTCCCTCTTTATGAAGACTATCAACTGATATATTTCATTTTACTGTTAAGTTAGATCAGACACCATTTTCAATGTTTTATAAAGTGAAAAAAAAAATATATAATTATA
Organism: Palaemon carinicauda; assembly: GCF_036898095.1. Classification (NCBI taxonomy): domain Eukaryota; kingdom Metazoa; phylum Arthropoda; class Malacostraca; order Decapoda; family Palaemonidae; genus Palaemon; species Palaemon carinicauda. The sequence goes on from NC_090725.1 coordinate 282,878,126, forward strand.
CGGAACCTGGGGGAAATAAGGCATTAGCGCTTTCCCACCATTTGTGATCCTGTTAATGTTTAATGCTTTCTTGTGAAAAAGAGATTTGTTACTGCAAAAGGGAAATTGACTACGAAAACAATTGATGGATTAATATTTTTGTTCTTATCTCAACATCAAAAAGAAATAACATACAACTGAATTTTTGTTTGTTACGAGCAATCAATTATCCTTATTATTATCACGAATCAAACCCAAATGTCACTGATATGTCAGAGCAAGTTGAATCCACGTAAACGAATAAAAGAAGTGATACGTTCAACATGAAGCAAGTTGAGCAGGTGACACTCGGTCCTGTTTTGAAAAATGTCTGCACATCATCCAACGGAAAACGATGCTACTTTTCTACTGGAAATATCTCTCCTGTGGCATAAGTACTTCATATGATTGTGGGATGTTTTACCATTAGCTGTTCTTTTAGCTCCTGTAGCATTACTGTGTGAAATCTGGGTGGTCTGCTGTCTCCTATCTCATATCCGGTCCCATTATTTTTTCGTGATATGGAGAGAGCATCCTTTCGTATGGAATGGTATTGTGCAGATTATATAAAATACTCTGTTGCAATCTAATGTGCTCTAAATTTACATTTTGAATTCATAAGTAAGCGTGAGTGTGGTTTATATATACTATATATATATATATATATATATATATATATATATATATATATATATATATATATATATATATATATATATATATAAAAGGACACCTGACGGTGAGTACAAAGACATAATGATATGGTGTTAAAATTTAATGTAAGATACAAATATCTTTAACCCTAGTAAATATGAAAAGAAAAGACTACAAGAAAATTCATTCATCTTTCATTTGTACAATGGAATTTAACTGCCATCAAGATTTTAGAATATTAAAAAGCTGATTCCTTTTTCTATCTGGGAAGTTCATTTGAAAAGACACTGCTTACCGTAACGTTAATCTTATTTATACATTGATCCATTTCTGTTAAGTGAATTGAAAAATCCAGTATATTTCAAATTGTGTTTGAAAAACGAAAACTTCTAAACATTCGTTGAGCTCTTTTTTTTTTTTTTTTTCTCAACAAAAGTATGATTCTCTCTTATAGTGTTTGCCTGCGAAGGATACATTTTAAAAGCCATAACCTCACATACTGTATAAGTATTTTACAATATTGATCTCATTTTCCATTAATGAATTAAGAGCCATTCCTTTGGGTAACAAGAATAACATGCATGTTTCATATGTTGAAATTCCGCTGGACACAAGAGATAAAATAAAAGGAGAAAAATCTAGTAAATGAGAAAGTTCCGTAATTGGCTTCCTCATTTTTGGAACTGCTGTTGAATTGCTCTTCTTCCAGAGTTTTAATCTATTATTTTTCCTCTTTGTAAATTTATAAAAGTTTGGCTAAAACGAAGCATTTTGTTAGGTGTCTGAATATTAATTACATATACTACATTTCGTTACGGCTGATGATTGAATGCATGAGATTTTTTATTCCGTCACACATACACACATATACTGTGTGTGTATATATATATATATATATATATATATATATATATATATATATATATATATATATATATATATATATATATATATAATTGTAATAATAATGGATGATGGTTATTTTTCTGCTATTGTGAGGATTTAAGAATACAGTATTGTATTCACATGAAAACTTTCCCTGTGTAATGTATATACTGTATCTTTTAAATTTATCTTTAATAATCATAAGTAACTTTATTTGTTAGGTATGTTTGTGTGTGTACATTTTTATACTTCATCCATAAAGTAACATTGACTATTCATAAATCAATGTAACATTGAATTCCTATTAAATTCTCTCTCTCTCTCTCTCTCTCTCTCTCTCTCTCTCTCTCTCTCTCTCTCTCTCTCTGATGAAAGGACTAAAGCTTGACTATTTTAGTCTGGGGATTCGGAATTTTTTTAAAAACATTCGTAGCTTATGCAAGTGAATGTTAATGAGACGACCCTAATGCCTTTGATGGTGTCAATTATTATCGGGGAATTTATATCCCAAAGGAATTTTGATTATGGTTCGCCGCATTTTGATAAATGAGAAAAATGACTAATGTTGTGGCACGGGGATAATGTTGCAGATGTATAGGGATGGCATTAGTTGGCTTCACTTCAATTGATACTTTAGTGTTAGTTTCATCTGGTGTAATATGATACATTTTTACATTATCGTACATGAAACTTAATTCTTTTACGATTTATAGGAGGCTGTTTAAAATGAACATACTATTTTCTCAATGTTAACGTAATTTTGAGTATGGCTTGCATTTTTTGTGTACACGCACACACACACACACACATATATATATATATATATATATATATATATATATATATATATATATATATATATATATATATGTGTGTTTTTTTTATTAATTATAAACAATTGATGTCATAAGCATAGTCATAAACTATAAAAGCATTTGAATTTGTAAAATTGAAAGGATTAACATGGCATAGTTGCGGAACTATAGATGAATATGATGATCTTTTTTCAGGTAATAAAAATAAGAAATTTAACGAAATGCATAATATTTTTCGTTTAGAAAATTGTAGCAGAAAAAGACTTTTATGCATAAAAAGTTAAGATTATTAATTCAGAGGAATATATATATGGGAAAGTGTGCGTACTTCAACGCAAAAGTTTTATAAAAATTTTCAAACTTATAGTGGTTACTAGAATGTACTTGAAATATTGACTAAGATATTTTTTAAAATTAATAGGTATTTTTCCTTTGTTTAAATTAAGAAGACCAACATAATGGCCTTTTTGAAAACATATCAACGTACCTGACTTCCCAAATATTGAGTCATAATTGCGTGGTGACTAATGGCACTGCATTTTGTGAGAGAATTAATCTATTGAAATTGTATGTGAAGGACAGAGTAAACGAGTTCAGACACACAAGGTTTTTAAAAATACAACGAACCATTTAATTGGCGAGGATTTTCATACACTCAAATATGAACCAAGTTTGAAGTCTCGGTGATAACGATGTCCAAACTTATGGCTGATTACGTGAATTGGACATTTTGCTTGACCGTGACCTTGACCTTTCAAAATTTAATAACTTTCAGCTTTTTACATAACACCAAATCCTTGCAAGTTTCATTACTATACGATTAAAATTGTGTCCAGGAAACTGTTCACAAACACACAAACGGTTGAAAACATAACCTTCCAACTTTGTTGGCGGAGGTAATTATGTTAGTTTTTTCTATGGAATAAGAGGGCAATTATGGTTTTTCCTTACAAATGATTTCCGAAATATCATTATATTGTAGTATCTTAAATATTTTAGTATTCCCATAATTTTCTTAACATAAAATTTGCATTACGTAATACTTTATTATAATAACTCATACAACATAAGGTAAGAACCCTTTGCAATACATTTTCTGCTTCATGGAATCAGACTCGTTCCCTTTTTAGAGACCTGAGAAGTTTGACCTTGTTTTCTTTCGACGAGTCATGAATTCGTGTGCTGTCTTTGATATTAGGTCGTCTCGTTTCTGTGTATGCGCGCTAGCTCTTCCTGTTCAAGAAAATTTGTCATGGAATTGGTAAATTTAATACACACACATGTATATATACATATATATATATATATATACATATATATATACATACATATATACATATATATATATATATATATATATATATATATATATATATATATATATATTTGAAATGTGTGTGTGTGTTTGTGTGTATTCTACTAGATGTATTGTCGGCTGTTTATTCATTGGATATTGGAAAAATAATTGCTACTCGAGGAAAATACTTCTAGCTCATGTTTTTATTACTCATAAATACATATTCGTAATTTTCCAGAATTCACAAATTACAGTTATTATTATTTGTACCGTCACTTGTTTTTTTATCGGAATATGCAGAATGTTAATCATTATGTCTATTCACGAATAAGACATCTCAATTAACCCCTTCTCGAGTGAACGTTTGTTTGAGCACGTTTTGGCGAGTGAAAGTGGCCAGACGTAAATTTGGAAAGGGTGGATGGAACATGAAGTCAGTCCCTTGTGTTTTTGAATGTTTGCTTCCACCCTCTCTTAAGATTCCTCCTTATTTGGCTGTATGAAGGTGTGTTGATACAAGACTTTCTTCGGTGTCTGTTCTGTAAATATTGTTAATAGAGCATAACCATCTCTCTCTCTCTCTCTCTCTCTCTCTCTCTCTCTCTCTCTAATATATAGATATAAATATATATATATATATATATATATAAATGCACAGTATGTATATATATCTATATATATATATATATATATATGTATGCCACAGTATATATATATCTATATATATATATGTATATATATACACATATATTATTTATTATTTTTATTTCTATTTATTGATGTGCCGCTTTTTATACTGAGAATATCGGATTGATATTCAATTTGATCTTGTTTTCATTCTTGGTTTTGCTGTGTCATTCATTATAATAATCTCTCTCTCTCTCTCTCTCTCTCTCTCTCTCTCTCTCTCTCATTTGATTAGAAGTAATAGGATATGCGTATCGCCGATTTCTTTCAGCGCCCTTTTGTTTTAGAATTCCAAGCTCCTGTTGCACACAAAAACAGTAAGTCCTATTGTGGAACGTCCAGTTAGCGTATTCTGCAATAGAGACATTGCTTTGCGAAGCATCAAAAGATTTAATAGATTTTGGATGTAAAAAAAAAAGTGAAACAAAGCAAGATCTCGGGTCTTTGATAAGCATTGTTCTCTTTGATTATCTCGAGTTTCTGTTTGTTTGTATTAATCATTTATTGGTAATGCAGCGTCAAATGTTTGATTATCGCTGAGGAGTTATGCGTTAGACGTTCTCAATCTCATTTAGCAAGAAAGGAAAATCATGTTAGTAGTTGTGTGTTCTTAGAATTCATTGTTTTTAACTTAGCGCACAGTTTCTGAATTTGTTATATGCGAGTAATGTAGAGATAAGCTACAATAGGTTTGATTTTGTATCCAGACTTCGATTTGTTTATGTGATGGACGAGTTTTTACGTCTCCAGTCCATGGCTGATAGCCAAATCTTTCCGTGTAGTCTTATACTTGAAACGGAAATATATTTCAGATTAGTAATATATGTTTGAAAATGGCTTAGTATTCGTTCAGGGGCTCCATGCTAGGTTTACATGTCCTAGGGTACACTCAGTCACATTATTCTATCTGTTCACCTATTCCCTGTTGGAACCATTGGGCTTATAGCATCCTGATTTTCAACTAGAGTTGTAGCTTAGCTAGTAATGATAATAATGATACTAATATATCCGTCACAGGTTCATACTAGAGCTCGTATTTATGCCCCGTCATACATTAGGCGAATGTTATTAGAAATTGGCGATTTTGCTTTGCAAACGGTATAGAACTACATACCGACGGTTTCCTATTAGTTGTTCTTTTGCTGCTATTTACGAGTAAGGTAATTTTTGATCGATAGCACGGTCGAAATGTTATAAGGCAATCAATATTTTAATCTTGAAGCGAAGAGTAGTTCACCTTAAACAAATAATGATTAGTTCTTTACACTATATAATTTACTTTCATCTCGTTAAAGACGTTGGCGTTATTCATTTGTTATGCAATGACGGCCTCCAAGATTAATTAGATCAAGTGTTTTAGTTCCCATTTGGGATCTGAATACTGTTCATCAGCGCTTGTAATTGGTTTGGATGTAGTTATTCTCGGAATGAACTTCTTTATATTAGAATTATTATAATTTGCTTTATTAATTTCCATACAATAATGAATACGTATTACGGTGGTACTGGCAGTTTTCATTAGTTATTTTCCTTATCTTTTATGATTGTTTCATGTTTTGGGTGCGTCTCTCTCTCTCTCTCTCTCTCTCTCTCTCTCTTTCTCTCTCTCTCTCTCTCTCTCTCTCTCTCTCAAAATATATATGTAATATATATATATATGTGTGTGTGTGCATTTTCCTTCTTTTAGGATGCCTCTCTCTCTGTCTGTCTCTCTCTCTCTCTCTCTCTCTCTCTCTCTCTCTCTCTGACTGCACGCACATACCAAATCCGAAAGGCTGATGCGTGTGTACGTATATATGTGATCGAATGCACTCCCGAAATTGCTTTCCGGGACCAAATCATATCAACCGCCTCTTCCCCTTCCCCCTCCCCTTCCCTTGTTCTCACTTCATCCTCTCCTTCCCTACTGCTGCACTTAGCCCCTTAGGGGTGAGTAGGGCAAGGAAGGTATAGCGTTGTCTCTGGAGGTGTCCCTTCGGTTATTATTTATTTTCTTAGAACGTCTTTTTTAGTAACATTTCAGTAGCATTGGAGAATTTTGGTTGGTCTTGTAGGCTTCATTAGTCTAATGGAGAAGTGCATTATATGTTAACTTATATGTAATACATTTTTTTTTTATTTATCGGAAGTAATCTGAACATTTTTATTCTATAAATTGGTTTATCATTTTAATTAGCTCTCGCGACAAAATTACTATGCTATTGAAGCCTGGGTAAATTTAATCAGCTTAAGTATCGTAATTACATTATGATTATGATTTGGATAATTTCTCTCTCTCTCTCTCTCTCTCTCTCTCTCTCTCTCTCTCTCTCTCCAGCTATGGTTGTCTCGTTTATTCTTAGATACTCATTATATTTGTTTATCGTTTATAGCACTAAGAACATAAGATCATTTAGTCTTAATGAAGATATTAAGCTTAAAGTTATAGGGTCTTACATCCATATGATAGGGTTCAAAGGCGGTTATTATTATGATTATTATTGCTTGCTAAGCTACAACCCTAGTTGGAAAAGCAAGATGCTATAAGCACGAGTGCTCCAATAGAAAAAATAACACAGTGAGGAAAGGAAATAAGGGGGAAAAAATACGAGAGAGGTGATGAACAAGTAATTAAATGCCTTAAGAACAGTAAAAACATTAAAATAAATCTTTTATATATAAATCTATAAAAACAACTTTAAATACTAGAGGAAAAGAAATGAGATAGAAGTGTACCCGAGTGTACCCTCAAGCAAGAGAACTCTACCCCAAGACAGTGGAAGACCATGGTACAGAGGCTATGGCGCTACCCAAGACTAGAGAACAAAGATTTGATTTTGGAGTGTCTTTCTCTTAAAAGAGCTGCTTACCATAGCTAAAGAGTGTCTTCTACTCTTACCTGGAGGAATTTAGCCTCTGAACAATTACAGTACAGTAGTTAACCCCTTGAGCGAAAAAGAATTGTTTGTTAATCTCAGTGCGCTCAGGATTAAAGTGAAAATAATGTTTGAGATATTCACTGTGTTTGTAATTTATCAGCGAATTCTAATTTAGCACTAAAATTCTAATAATTTTAACGTAATTAAATAAAAAGAATAGATATTTTACTTATTACTGATGGTCAGTGGAATTCAGTATATGTGGATTGAAATCTAAAGAGCAATATATAAGTGTAGTATTCTCATCTTTCTCTCTCTCTCTCTCTCTCTCTCTCTCTCTCTCTCTCTCTCTTTTTTTTTCGTTTTATGTCCGGTTATTTTCCTGTTTCACTTTCGTTTATTGTGTTTGCGTGCAATATGCGGAAATAAGTCCACCAAACATGAAAGGAAATTTTTCTATGTTTTGGCAACGAAGAATGGTAAAGCTTCATGGAACAGCGTTTCTTTGCTTTTACTGCGGAAGTCATACGTGGCACTAAAAGAAGCTTTGTAAAATATAGTACAATGAAAGGCTGAAAGTGTTTAAAGAAAGGAAAATGGTGTAAGTTATTTTGTCGAGGAACATTTCATATATCTTTTTAATGTAAATGCACATGTTTGTATATGTACATTATATATTGTATGTATATATAGACCTACACATGTGTGTTTGTGTGAATTTAGGAATATGATATAAATTACATTTATTTTTAAAGAAAACTTACATTGTATATACAGTATATTATATATATATATATATATATGTATATATATATGTATATATATGTATATATATATATATATATGTATATATATATATGTATATATATATATATATGTATGTATATATATATATATATATGAACGATTTTATATATGGATTTTTATGTGAAAATATTTGCAAGGATATTTTATTTATAGATATTTATATATTTACATCTATACTCGTATGTTTGTGTGTATGTGTTAGTGCATTTCTGAACAGCATATCTTGAATATGTACAGTAGTATCACTGCAAGTCATTGTAAACCACTTTAAGTTTCGATATCTCTTATAGCATGATTGACATTTGATTTTGGAAACCACTCTGGGGTAAGAATTTATGGAATGATTGATCTGATCTGGATGGATGTTTAGCTGGGGGGGGGGTGCAGGAGGCTTTATACAATCTGACCTTCCCAGGAGAGGAATGGTGCGTTTTTATCAGATTGACCTGGAACGTTCCAACCCACTTGAGATGCTGTGACGTTTATAGAAAAAGACCAAGAGATCATTTCTATATATGGGTTCCGTGCGAGTGATTTTAGGTATATTAGGTATAAACAGCATCTGGGTTAATGAACATTCGTGATGTTGTTTCTGCTCTTGGTAGTATTAATTACATATATATTTTTTTTTCGTGGAAAATGGCATTGGAGAGAGACAGCGCGAGGCTTATTTCCGGAAGAAACTATAAGGACTACGTAGAATGATTTGGAATGCCGTGAAGTCGGGCATATTGTTTCCAAACAACTTTTGGATGCTGGAATTTATTTCTTTCATCAAGGTCTGGGATATTTTTTTCAATAAGACATATAAGGAAAAAAATATAGAATATTAGATTGAAGCATAATTATGGTATTAATGAAGAGATTTATCTATTTCTGTGGACAGAGGTTGGTTGGTCTTAATTCAACTGTTGTTTTTCCTGTAACACAATGAGAGAGAGAGAGAGAGAGAGAGAGAGAGAGAGAGAGAGAGAAGGTTAGCCATTTCCGTAGTATGAGGATTACATTGGGCAATTTAGGAAAGATGGAGTGGGGGTCTTCGCCCCCACCCTCTCCCCAGGTTAGGTACCCTTGAGGATTGTTTTCCGTTGTTTATCGTACTGATGAAACCAGGAACACGGCCTCCGGGAAAATTATAGGCGAGAGGAAGATGCACGCAAGTCGCTTTAGGTGAGAATGTCTGGTAAATACAGCGTAAAGGGAATAATTTAGTTTCTCTCTCTCTCTCTCTCTCTCTCTCTCTCTCTCTCTCTCGCGGAGTGGTTTGGATCGAAAGCTGCGTCAGGGTTAAAATTGGAGTAATTGATGTTGCGTCCAAATGTCAAGGTTCGCTGTGATATCAAGATATGTGTTACTTATTATTTATTCCTTGTAAAGTTTTTTTTTTTTTTTTTTTTTTTTTTTGTCGTCGTCGTCGTAGAATTTTATGTAAGGTTGAGGGTACATGTTCAAAATAATTTTGTATCTATTTTTTTCATTTACATGAATTATACAATGTCCATTTAGTTGGCCATATTTTTCAGAAATAATACATATCCGTATTATTAAGATAAGCTTCCGGGTCAAAAAGATTTCAATAGAAATAGAAATCGATTCACATCTTGTTCTTTTTTTCTGCATCGTTTTGCAACTGTTGATTTTCTTTTTCTAAGTGGTAGTTGAGAAGTAATATCGAGGCGTCGAGAGACAGATTATTGCATTTGAAGGTAACAACTGAAATTACCCAAGTTCTTTCATGAAGTCCAATTCGGTTGTATAATTGTATTGCGTTGTCGAATGCTCTCTTAAATCATTTTGATGTTCCGAATCTCTTCTCTTCCTTGTCATTATGCTGATGGAAATAGTTTTACTTTTGAAATGCTGATTGATGTTTCATATCAGAATTGTAAGTAACATTTTACATAGACTTCCATTAAATTTTCACTTTTTCTTTTTCATTTTAAATGACGGAAATTATCTATAATAATCTGAAAATTACCTTAACAAATTTCGAGAGGTGAAGGTTTTATTTCATCATCTAATTTCACGGTTTTCATTATATCAGTTAATTAACTCTTGATACTGACAGTTCATACAGAACTGATTGCAAGACTAATTATTGAGGGCAAACTGTTTCTTTAAGAGTACCTTTTGATGTGACGTTTATCGGGAAGATCATAAAAAGGACTTTATCTGTGTCTGCTTTGCCCGATGTTTTTGTTTCGTTATCCTTTTTTGTTTCTATTACATTTTATTCCCTGTCTTAAAGAACAACATTCTCTTTTGAAAAGAGATGACTGAAATATTTATCAAAATCAAAATGATAATATTTTAGATTATAATATTAGCAAATCTCTCTCTCTCTCTCTCTCTCTCTCTCTCTCTCTCTCCATCGTTCGTTCGTTCGTTACACGTGTTATTGTCAACACTATAAAGGAAACGCCCGCGAAAAACTAATCCTCAAAAAGCTTTTTCTTTCACACCTTTGTTATTGTTTTCGGAATGGATATGTGGAACCGTTTTCTTTTTCTCTTCTTTTTTTCTTTCAATTTCTCATTTCTTCCGGGAGGGAGGGGGTGGGAGGAGAAGGGTATTTAACCAATTGGTTGCCGATGCTGAGATGATCAACCACATGGATGTTGATCACATTAGGTTTCTTTGAGTGATCTGTTAGTATAATCTAGCGTTGCAGTAACTATGGTCATAAAGGCTGTCTAATGGACTTAAGTTAGTGGCAGGCTGATTGTATTGCTCATTACATGTAATTTTTGGTTTAGATTTAGGATTACGGGATGATAAAAAATAGAATAAGAAAAATGTGATAAAAATTGTAGCGATTACAGTACTGTATACAGTATATTGGTAATAGTAATGAGGCATTGATACTGAGAGATAGGCTGCAGGAATTTACCAATGTAAGTGTTTGATACTGAGAGATAGGCTGCAGGAATTTACCAGTGTAAGTGTTTGATACTGAGAGAAAGGCTGCAGGGATTTACCAGTGTAAGTGTTTGATACTGAGAGAAAGGCTGCAGGAATTTACCATTGCAAGTGTTTGATACTGAGAGATAGGCTGCAGGAATTTACCATTGCAAGTGTTTGATACTGAGAGATAGGCTGCAGGAATTTACCATTGCAAGTGTTTGATACTGAGAGATAGGCTGCAGGGATTTACCAGTGTAAGTGTTTGATACTGAGAGAAAGGCTGCCGGAATTTACCATTGCAAGTGTTTGATACTGAGAGATAGGCTGCAGGGATTTACCAGTGTAAGTGTTCTGATACTGAGAGAAAGGCTGCAGGAATTTACCAATGTAAGTGTTTGATACTGAGAGATAGGCTGCAGGAATTTACCACTGCAAGTGTTTGATACTGAGAGATAGGCTGCCGGAATTTACCATTGCAAGTGTTTGATACTGAGAGATAGGCTGCCGGAATTTACCATTGCAAGTGTTTGATACTGAGAGATAGGCTGCAGGGATTTACCAGTGTAAGTGTTTGATACTGAGAGAAAGGCTGCAGGAATTTACCAATGTAAGTGTTTGATACTGAGAGATAGGCTGCAGGAATTTACCACTGCAAGTGTTTGATACTGAGAGATAGGCTGCCGGAATTTACCATTGCAAGTGTTTGATACTGAGAGATAGGCTGCAGGGATTTACCAGTGTAAGTGTTTGATACTGAGAGAAAGGCTGCAGGAATTTACCAGTGTAAGTGTTTGATACTGAGAGAAAGGCTGCAGGAATTTACCAATGTAAGTGTTTGATACTGAGAGATAGGCTGCAGAATTTACCACTGCAAGTGTTTGATACTGAGAGATAGGCTGCAGGGATTTACCACTGCAAGTGTTTGATACTGAGAGATAGGCTGCAGAATTTACCACAGCAAGTGTTTGATACTGAGAGAAAGGCTGCAGGAATTTACCAATGTAAGTGTTTGATACTGAGAGATAGGCTGCAGGAATTTACCACTGCAAGTGTTTGATACTGAGAGATAGGCTGCCGGAATTACCATTGCAAGTGTTTGATACTGAGAGATAGGCTGCAGGAATTTACCATTGCAAGTGTTTGATACTTAGAGATAGGCTTCAGGAATTTACCACTGGTAAGTGTTTGATATTGAGAGATAGGCTGCAGGAATTTACCAGTGTAAGTTTATAGTAGACTAAGTTTGAGTATGATGGGCGAACAGTATATTGGTAATAGTAATGAATCCTTGATACTGAGAGATAGGCTGCAGGAATTTACCGCTAAGTTTATCGTAGACTAAGTTTGAGTATGATGGGCGAAGGTAGAAAATAGGTTGCAGGAATTATCTTGTTACAATACGTATTGTTTAACTACGGGCAAAATGGAAAATTTACATCGTTTTGATCATATCACCCGATGAGATATGGCCTCATTTGATTGTCGTCATGAAGTCGGTGCGGGCACATATTTAGATTCCCCTTTTCCACAAATGTAGTAAATTGGGTCATCATTTAGCCTGCGTCAGCTCAAGCCTTTGATTCGCCTTTATTGCGGGCACAAAGGAGGGAAAATGGGGGAGGGAATTACCTTATTGTTATTTGGCCTCTGTTTTTCTCGCTATTTGAATTGAATTAGCATTGTTGAGTTCTTTGTTGTTAAATTAGTTTAGGTGAGGTTTTGCGTTTGGGGATCTCTCTCTCTCTCTCTCTCTCTCTCTCTCTCTCTCTCTGATAGTATATAACCATCAAAATCTGTTTTTGAACCCTTTAGATATCTTAGTACAGATTTATGGGTAAGTTATCTTTTTTATTATGCACTTTTTGCTCGATTTGTGTAACAGATATATAGGGAAATTTATATCTTTCGTTGTGCACTTTTTTTCCTTGTTGTATAGTTATAACACGATCATTCTGCATCCAGAATGTACACTCGTGAATAATTCGGTTACATTTTCGCTGGTCGCCAGCTGACTAAATCAATCTATTGAATTTGGCAGGACCCTTTATCGCATCGGACGGTTGCACTAATGCATCGGATTTGCATTTTAGGAATACCTCTGCCATGGCTGCTCATATTCCGCGATTCATTTAGTCTGAATTACTCTGAAAATTCAACCAGTATTCAGCTATTCATTTTTTGAAGTGAAGTTTATTGTGGGAATATCCAATGAGTCAGATGAAATAATATTAATTGCCTTTTAATGGACCTAATGAAAGTGGCCATAGTTTTGCAGTATTTTTTTTCATTAAATTGAAGTGAAAAGTCTGCAGTTTAACATTTATATATTGATATATAGATAAAAATATGTTAGTTTTATATTTAAATATTTATATTAATCGGTATTTCCTTGGATATATGTATATTTCATCATTTTTATTCTTATGATTGAATATTTTAATCGGACGAAAATTCGATTTAGGTCAATACCGCCATTGTGTTAGATGCTAAGCACCCGCACTCTCGTTCGTTCGTTCGTATATTTGTTTGCGTACGTTCCTTAGTAATTTCCCATTGCGATGTTTCATGTGTCTCCTCCATGAGTCATGTTGCCATGACCCAATCCCGCGTGGAATGGGCATTTTTCTATCGGTATTACGGGTAGTGCATGTCAATTTATTACCGTCTGCAGTAGTGACACTTATAGGTCATTGTCATTTTCAATTTTGGAGGTGTTTGTTATGTAGGGTTGAATGAGGGTGTGATAATGACAATACTTTTTTATATTGATTCATCATATTATTTGGTATATTGCGTCAGATTCTCTCTCTCTCTCTCTCTCTCTTTCTCTCTCTCTCTCTCTCTCTCTCTCTCTCTCTCTCTCTCACACACAGGCGTTTGAATCGTATGATTAGGCCACTAGTTATTTTCAGTTTTTATTCTATCTTTTGTCTTAAGGAAGTGGTTTTGAATGTAGCTTTGTCTTCGTGCAACTGAAATGGAAAGCGCCGGCCTTGAGTTTAGAGAGAGAGAGAGAGAGAGAGAGAGAGAGAGAGAGAGAATCTTTCCGCATTGATTTTGCTTCTCGAACAGAGTAGTGTAAGAAGCTTATCACTTTTATCGAACAGTATTTTTCTTCCTTTATTTAGTCTGAAGTCCTGGCCATGTTTATATAGGTTAAAAGAAAATCGCAAGTTGCAGGAAACGATTTATGTAATCTAATTTGTACATTTCCTTTCCGTAGTAATATCAAATTAGATTTTTAAATCTGTCTTGTAGATTAAGAACCAATTATTAAATCCAACTTCCTTTGTCGATGAGTTTTCGCGTGCATTAATGTGTGTAATATATATATATATATATATACATATATATATACATATATATATATATATATATATATGTGTGTGTGTGTGGTGTGGTTAAGTATAAATTTGCGTGTGAAATTATTTGTGAATTTAGTTGTTTCATCTTAACTTGAGGTGTGCCTAGTAATTAGGTCATAAGGAAGAGAAATTAACATGAATCCAGGTCTTTTCGTATTGCGCTTTGTCAAGTACACCTAGTGTCGTGTATAAAAGCAAATGGAAATTCAAGGAACATTGAAAACAAGCTAGCAGAATATATGTCCTTCAGTTGAAAGTGAGGCGAAGTTTGTCTCTCGACTTCTCTTTCCGAAGGAAAACGAAAAAAGAAATTATCATTGAGATCTTGAATTCGGTATGCAGAGAACTACATTCTCCAGATGACATTCTCTCTCTCTCTCTCTCTCTCTCTCTCTCTCTCTCTCTCTCTAGTGCTCATATGGCAACATGGTCAATTCTCAATTGAATGTTGTAATATTTGCTTCGAGGAGGGGAAATAAAGGTTATTACTGTATTTAACAAGCACTAATAACAATGGATGGGATAGGAAACTAAGGCGGAGGATATTCTAACAATATGTAAGAAAAAGAATTGGACATGTGCCGGACATTTAATGAGAATCACAGTTAATAGATGGATAACAGAATGTGTCCATAAAAAATGCAAAAGCTGCATACGAATGAAGAGAAGACGATGGATTGAAGAACTAAGAAAGTTTGCTGTCGGGGACTGGCATAGAAAAACTATAAACAGACGCAAGTGGAAGGATATATCTGAGGCCCTTGTTCTGCAGTGGAATAGTAACACCTGATAATGATAAATAACAATCCAGTATATCTGTTCACCTTCGTACGCAGTGCTTTAAGTACTGAAAGTTGTTAGTTGAAGATATGCGTCACAATTGTGTAAAGAACATAAGTACATTATGGCTGATAAGCAGTTAGTCCAAATGTGTACCCATTGAACGAACGGTCACGACGGGACTTATTTATAGTTGTTATTGTTTCTTTGAATGACTTATTATTAGAATGATTATTTTTGTGCGCAAGGAAGATTTAACAGGGTTGTAGGAGACGAAGTCTATACACGTTGTCGACATGTGATTGTAGACACAATATGTATGTGTAGCCTATATACTGTACTTTACACACAGTTTACTTGGTTATGCATAGTGCACATGTTAGTCTATATGAAAGTTATTTTTTTAATTGTTTTATGGCCATAATATATATATATATATATATATGTGTGTGTGTGTGTGTGTTTGTGTTTGTGTATATATATTATATATGTGTGTATATTTATATATATATGTATATATATATATATATATGTGTGTGTGTGGGTGGGTGTGTGTGTGTGTGTGTGTGTGTACCGGGTGTGACCATACACACTATGGTGGTCATACAAGTGAAAAAAGGGCCTACAAATGAATATGTTAAGTGAACAGGATATTCGGAACGGAAGTTGTGACTCATGAAATTTCACGTAGGTTAAACCACACCCGTACAGGGACAGAACATATAAATCAATCAGGAAGTCATTTGCTTGAAAATGTAATGGACGCAGTAGTGTAGACATACGTTATACTTGAAACAAGATTAAATTTCAATAGCTTCAGTCGCGTTAATGTCATCTATTGATTGCATCCGAAGTTTGCATGAATTTTCTGAAGTCATTTTGCTTGGTAAAATAACACGTAATCTAAGTTTTACTCTAGAAAGGCTTATATTGATTCGTGTTCTCTAAATGCCTGCGGAATATCAGTGCTTCGTTTGGCGATCTGCATTCATAACTCGTTCATAATAAATACCAGTTTTGATGTCATTTTTTATTAATCTGTGTTACACAAATGCAATCCTGTACGTCTTTTGATATATCTTTCTTCGTGTCATTTAAGAAGATTTCAGTCTTTTATCTGGTACAGTTTAAGCTCTATATTTATAGTAATGATGGTTTCGAAGTGTTTGAAATATATCACGTTCTTTGAATATGCTAACATACAACTCCCTTTTGTAACTTGCTAAATCTTTATATATTAATAGAGAAAAATCTAAATCCTCAAGCTTTGCGACGACTTTTGTCCTCATCAGTTCAACACTCAGTCAAAGTGTTTTATTTATCTTAAGTGACGATTTTTGCACTAATTTATCACCTTGTACTTAATACGATCACCCTATGTATGCGAGTCATTAGATTACTACATAAAAAAATGACACACCAATTGCCTTTTTTCTTCATTCTATAACGACGTTTCAGCTCTAATGAACTACACTTATGCTGTAATGAATATAGAAAGTAAAATAGTATTAGAGAGAGGAAAGTAGATGGAAAAAAGGAACAAACTCTGATATAGTAAGAAAATAAGTAGATGGAGTATGGTAGATGAAAAAATCATATTGAGTCTGATATAATAAGAAATGTACAATGAATTTCACAGTAGAAGATAAAAAAAAAAATAATTGAAATCTGGCAAACGAAGAAGAGGGAACATTATGTTGTATGATTAGGCTTAATATGAACTGTCCGTTTCTTCTCAGGGCCACCAAGTCTATAAATCGTAAGTGCCAGAGATAAAAGAACACATTGGTCATTTTTAAACTCATCATCAGATATTAACTTTTTGTGTGTGTTGGTGGGCTGTTTGTGTTGTATCGAATAACATCGGTATGGTATCCCAATATTTTTTAATGTGAATGCAATGTATACTGTATGCTCGAACATGCTTTTGCGTTTCTAATTAACTATATATGTATATATATATATATATATGTGTGTGTGTGTATATATATATATATATATATATATTCATACACACATACATAAATCCATGTACGAGTGTATAGACATTTTGTGTAAACCAGCTCACTAAATTTATAAAGATATATTGGTCGAGTTTTGTTTTGCCCTACTTTGAGGTCAATACTTAAATGGGGTTGGAGTATGGAATGCTAATGTGTTTGGGAGATCCAATGAAATAACGGGTCTTTTAATTGGAATATATGAATACATTTTATTTTGCTTTTTATATTACCTTCCATAAATGAATATTTTGTTCTTTATTTCTTTTTAGTAATAATAAAACTGATTTCCATTCCAAACCGTTGCAGTGAAGTGGATTCGTTTCTTGAAACAAAGGGGCACTGGCAGCTGGAGAGAAGGATTTCGCGAATTAAAGCTGAAGGAAATCTTGGTTGATATTGATGTCCGGCTATCATTTTTGTTTACCGCGTAAGGAAGGGAAGACATTCAATATACTGTGCATACGTTTACGTTTCTGCTCTTATTCTATCTCCCCTATATAATAATGGGCAACCTGTTTGGATATATATATATATATATATATATATAAATTTCTTTACTGAAACGCTCTGCGTCATTTGCCAGACGTATTACTACTTGCTATCTCCCCATCCCTCGGGTAGAGAGGTTATTTCCTGGTGACCCGGGGGTACCCCTCCCCCCAAAGTACACTCGGAAAGCACAATCTCCCCACTAATTGCCGAAACTGCCGTGTTTTAGCCACGAAAGGAGAAGGGATGGGAAAGGTTGCGTCTGTATGTTCACATGTATCTAAATATTTAGCAGTCATTTTTGACGGGTCGCGTTCATTGATATTTATATAAATCATGTGATTATCATACACGACTGTTCTGTAATTATACTGAATTTAGTTAATTTAATTTTCTTTCTTGGTTTAGATGTTAAGCTTCTTTTATTCCTTTGAGTTTTGGGTGAGACGTGATGTGGCATTTAACAATCAGATCTTATAGTCCCTTTGTGATAAAAAGCATGTGACTTTTTCGTTTAGGATTAATTCAGATTCTTTTTTTATGGAAGTTATAACCGTGAGGTGAATGATGATATGCTAATTAAGCTTTATATTAAGTGCGTTGTTTTATGTGGTTTTGAAAATTATCTGAATTTCTATCTAATATTCATCAATTTGTAGTATATGTATATATATATATATATATATATATTTATATATATACATATATATATACATATATATATATATATATATATATACATATATTTCGTTAGTTTTCGAGAGTTCCAAGCTTAGTCCATATACATGCCAAGGCTGATGATGTCCGCAGACTTAAACATTTTAAACGATTAGGCTTGCATAACTACAATATAAAAATTAAGAAAAATCTGATAATTTTTTTGTTTTTGCATCGGTTACAGTATATATTATTAAAAGTAATGGGGCATTGATACTAAGAGTTACAAGGAGATAAGATCTTGACATGGTATGACATTAGAATAGTATTCATTTACGAGGCGTTGTCAGTAGCAAGAAAGACAGTTCGACAAGATAGGCACTAGGGTGAAGGACGTGAGGCTAGCGAACTAATAACAAAATTCATATTATCATATGCTGAAGCCACACAATATAAAACAAAAGACATGTAAATGATAAGCATAAAAACATAGTAGTCACATAATCAGACACACATTATGAGTGTGTATATATATATATATATATATATAGAGAGAGAGAGAGAGAGAGAGAGAGAGAGAGAGAGATAGGAAAAGAAAATAGCACCTCGTACCTAGAACAATTCCAATTTTCATTTTCGAACGATGTCATGGCATGGTTGAATCCTCTCGGTATGATAAAATATTTGTCATGATTTCCAAGCTGACTTGCTTCCATTGACGACAAAAAAAAAAATTAAGAAAGGGAATCCTTTTGACAACTTGAGAACGACAAGGAATCATGAAGTCGACGATGTTTTGATGTTTGCGAACACTAAATTTCTTTGATGCAGCGAAGCATAATTGCAGCTGACTTCGGCCAATCTCGATAAGAATGACTGACAGTTCATCATTACAGATTTCGCTACCGTTCGTTTGGTCTGTTAGTCTTCTATGCCATTTTATGATGTTTCTCTCTCTCTCTCTCTCTCTCTCTCTCTCTCTCTCTCTCTGTGTGCAATAGTTGTTAGGTGAGGAAATAGTTTTTTTCACTACATTTTCAATAAGTAAGAAACAAAAATGTCGTAAGATGTTCTCAGAATTTGTATGAAGAAAAGTCTTATTATGAGAAGTTCCTTTTGTGTACAAAACTCTGATATCCGCTTGCAATATAGAAATGGAGCTGAATAGCGTCTCTGTTGTAGTCACAAAAGTTGTTGTTTCTGCCGAGTGGGTTTATTAGCGTCATTCTGCGCTGTCACTCACTACACGCACTTCTCTCTTGACACACACACACACACACATATATATATATATATATATAATGTATACATACATTATATATGTTAGAGAGAGAGAGAGAGAGAGAGAGAGAGAGAGAGAGAGAGAATGTATATTTTTATGTAGAATCCTTTGTCGAAAGTTACAATATATAATTTTGTTATTTTTTCCTCGTAGTTTTTCGAAGTCTTGGACAGTTAATTTTATATTACTGGGGTTAAATATGAAGATCTCCCACACATTTGGTAAAGTGATATTTTAATGTAAATTAATGGTTTTTGCATTTATGCAGCAATAGATGGTCGGTAATTACATGGTAGTGGAAAAGGGAACTTCTTGAAGAAGGGAGAAGATTCATGGTCTTGATTTCCGTATTTATTTCTTTGAACACAAATTTTTCCATTTCACTTTGTGCCCATTTTATGTCATCACCAGATTCTCTCTCTCTCTCTCTCTCTCCTCTCTCTCTCTCTCTCTCTCTGGCAATATTTACGTTCAGCTGTATAGATTACATATTGCTTGTATTCGTTTATATTATATGTATCTGAAGCTAATTTTTCCAGAACATTTACCGGGAACAGCATCCTCAATTTCCTTTGATTTCAGCAATAAGATGACCAAACTCTATCCCTGTATTGTCCTTACTTCACAAACTATTCACGCTAAGTACCAACTCCGAAGATATGTTACAGGTTACTAAGCATTGACGACAGTCACTAACTCCCGTAGCGCAGTAGGCTTTTATTTGTTGTTAATCGCTGGCAGTTGTTGCTTATACACATCATAAATATAATTTTTCTTAATATACACAAATATATATATATATAGCCTATACTTGATAAAAATATATAGGTAAAGAAAATTCTCCTTTGATTTAAATTTTTATTTTTTTTTTCATTTTCTTTTGAGTATTTATTTTCTCTTGGTGGATTCATTGTGCAGTGCCCTATTAGTGTATGTCATATGTTTTCCTAAATTTCCATTGAAGAATTAATAATAATTGCAATAATAGTATACACTATTAGCTCATAGCCATATTAGGTAAAATTAAAGGTTTTTGTATTGAACTGTGAACCTTGGACCTCATATGCATTTGAAACTCGCAGATTTACATGAATAGTCGAATGGGTTATTGAACTTTTTATTGCCGCAGTAAATATCATTCTAATGTTTGGCGTTATATCCATGGTGTTGTCTGCCTTTCCTCCTCCCTCCCTCCCCTCCTCCCCCTCCTCCTCCCCCTCCTCCCCTTATCGATTTCAAATAGTTGAGCAGGTTTCTCGACTTCTTTTACAGGCTGAGGCGAAACGTTTGTTCTGTTTTGCATTAGTTTTGTTCAAAGTCTATTCTCGTACTATTACCAATACCGCACTTTGAAGTAATGGCTCTCTCTCTCTCTCTCTCTCTCTCTCTCTCTCTCTCTCTCTTTGCTTTTGTTTGGAAGAAATTATTCTTTATATCAGGAAAACATTACAATGAGGTGTGAAATAATTGTATTGACGGAGATTTACTTATTAAATTTAGCGGTGTTCCAGAAATTACATTGCTTACCTGAATTGTGTCGTATATCAACGAGTTTATCCAGATTTTTTATATATTTATGCAAAGAAAAGTATATTTTCCGGCGGTTCCTTACTCCTACTATGCGTTATTAGCATTCGTTGCATTATGTTTGTAAAGGTCATTTTGTTATTGATACTTATTTTATACATAACCTAAGAAAAATAATAATCTGTCAAGCTAGCTTAACATATTTTTATTTCAAGTAAGTAGTTATTATAATGAAATACTGGAAGTCAGTCTCTCATTAGTCAGGGTAACCTTATATCTTATTATTGCAGATTAATTATTTGGGAATGGAAGACAATATCGATTATTTTCAATTGTTTATTATCGTCATCCACAACCTTACTCTCCTTTCTGAATCATCAGCTGCTATTGCCTGGGCCTTCCTGGTCCACCCTTGGATGGAGATGGGAATTGGACGATGATCATATATTTGTCAGGTTGTTGTGCAGCAGATGTAGATCTCAAACCTTTGAAGGACTAAAAATTTATGAACCCACAAAATGCTATTTAACATTTCGAGATTTTACTGGCTTGTATTCCGTATTCTGAAATAGAGTCACTCCCTCTTCCATTTAAGGGATAAAAAACAGTTTTACACGTTTCGTATTATTTTATTTATTAATCCTTTTCTGAAATAGCTGTTTGAATAAAGATGGATTATTTACAAATCCTTTAATTTACTTCTTATAAACTGCACGCTAAAGAAACATCACGAAATGCGATCATTTTGTTAGAAATTTCAGCAGTATTCTACTTGGGTTTTGGTATTACTTAGGTTTATTTTGTTTTGACAAAGTTCTCTTTTATTACTTTTTTTCTAAATTAACCAAAAACAAAATATTTCAAATACAAGTACATATTCTTTGATGATGCCATCAAAGACCTATTTCTTCTAGTCCCTTATACTGATAGTAAAAATTTCATCAGCTTTCTTCTACTTCGAGTTCGTATTTCGTTTATTTATTTATTTTTATTTTTAATCTGCCAAAGAATTTTTTTTCTCGTCCTTTACACCGATGATTATTTCGCAATATTTATATCGTTTTTACAGTGACCACAAGTGGAACTTTCTTGTTCCCGTACTCTGATTGGTTGTTTTTATCGAACATCGCATCATTCGCTTGTTCCTGGCTTGCATTCCAAAAGGGGTCAAACGAAAAAAAAAAATTGTCCAGTGCACGTGATTGATGTTTTGGTGACCTATTCAGTCAGACGCAGGGTTTGTTCTTCCGAGGTCAAACTAAAGGTCACGGAGTAATGCATCGCTATTGGTCCGGAGTTTAAGACGGTGCAGCTGATCATGAAATCGTTGGCCTCATTTTGGTTATAATTATTCTGTCATTATTCGGATCTTTCCATTTAAAAAAGTGAATTGATATTGTACCATTTTATGTACCACACATTCCACCGTAGCTTTATTATAGTGTTAAACTATTTATGGAAAGCTTCTTCGATATAATAGTGATTCTTGCATGCCAAGTCTCCAGAAAAGACTACAGGTTCGGTATTTGTAAATATTAATCATTTATATAAATTGGTGGTAAAAATTTAATTTTTTTTCCGTGATGTCCTGATGCATCAAATTATATTCTTTTTTACAATTAACTAACTGTAGCCTACTTGCAACAAAAAAAAAAAAAAAACCTTGCGAAAATCAAGTTGTGATTTGTGATGGCAGTCATCCTTAGCTTGAATAAGATTATATTGATATATGCTGAATTTTACTCTGATGTGGTTGATTTGGGATTGCAGTTTTATATATATATATATATATATATATAAATGGGGAAACATTGAGTGCTCATATAATGTAAAGGAATTTTACATTGTCATTTCAAGTAGGAAAAGGTTTTAAAGGTAATTTGTTGTACAATGATGATATCTGTGATTTTTGAGAAATTAATGCACCGGAACACACACACACACACACACATATATATAATATATATATATATGTATGCTGTATATATACACATATGTTATACACTAGAGTACCACGTCAAAAATGGCTAAATATATACAAATTCAACCCTTCCCGCCTCCTCACCCTTTTCTACCTACTTCTCCGGGTACCCCCTCTCACCAGTGTATGACTACTCCTCTCCCTCTACCCGAGGGGCAAGGAGAGACCGAATAGTCATACGTTTGACAACTCCACTCGGCGTGACATGAAAGAAATATATATTTGTATT